>NC_077232.1:20363921-20558921 GCF_027887165.1 Monodelphis domestica | reverse complement strand
ATAGAATTTATTATTGTCTCTATTTTGCAGAAAAGGAAACTGATGTTCAGTGACCTTAAACTCTCATTTGGCTGGTATTACAGAGTCACTGAGCCTCTGAGGTAGATTGGAACACAAATCTTCCTGGGGCCAAGGCCAGAATTCCACCCATTTTGCCACCCTCCCTCTCCAGCTAATGGAGCAGAAATTCCTCACTGTGACAGATTCCTGGCCATTCTGTGTTCCTGGAGTTTTCCAGCTCTCTTTGTCTTGCTGAGATCCTCAGTCCTAGACTCCTATGAAGGAAATCCAAGGCAGTTTGAGGTTTCCCACCTGCCTCTACTCTCCCCACCAACTCAATAAATAAATTTTAACCAAAGTAAATGTCCAATCTAAGGAGGGCGCTGGCTGCCAGCTTGAGTTTGTGAGTTTAAAAATTAATATTCAATAACTAAGTATTCTGTTTTATTTTTTTATTAATAATAACTCAAATAAAAGAACTACCTAACTCAGCTGGGGATGCAAGAGAAGAGAGTCAGGGTGGAGTTACAGCAAACTTAAATACAACGTGGTAGAAAGCTGGTGAGCTCTCTCTGTTTCTCTAGCCTTTTACTTTCCCTTTGCTTCTAGTTAAATATTAATAAATACTATTAAATATAATACTTGGAGTATTGAATACTAATTTTTAAAATTTACAAGTTATAGGAAAATAATAATGTTGAAGTCATAGATGGTACAGTGGTTAAACCATTCAACCTGACTTTCTATACTCACTAGCTGCATGATCCTGGGCAAGTCACTTTACCTTTCTCTACTTCCATTTTCTCAACTGTAAAATGAAGATAATTATAGAACCTGCCTCCCAGGATTATTATTAATCTAAAATTAGATAAAATTCATAAAATCTTAAATTTTGTTGTTGTTTTTCTATTGTGTCCAACTCTGTGATCCCATTTGGGATTTTCTTGGCAAAGATACAGGAATGGTTTGCCATCTCCTTCTCTAGCTCCTTTAACAGATGAAGGAACTGAGATAAACAAGGTTAAGACACTTGTCCAGGGTCACACAGCTAGAAAGTAGAAGCCAAATTTGAACTCAGCAAGACGTCTTCTTCACTCTGGGTCCCGAATACTATGCACAACCCTCAAAGGAACCATATAAATGCTCGCTACTATTTTCTAAGGTTCTTGGGCAGCTGAGGGGTACAGTGCATAGAATAAGACTAGGAGTTAGGAAGACCTGAGTTCAAATTCCACCTCAGATACTTACTCTCTCTCTGATGCTGGGCAAGAATTTCTGTGCTTCAGTTTCTTTATCTACAAAATGTGGCGGCTAATTTCAATGACTTCTAAGGTCCCCTTCAGCTTCAAATCACTTTTTGTGATCCATTAATATGTATTATTGATAACTTCCCCAGAAATTCTATAGGGACACAAGATAATAAATGACTCTTGTTGAATTTTGTGCCCCAAATTTTTGTATTTTTCCCTAAATTTATATGGCTACCTATTATCCTATTTTCTCTTCTGAGCTAACATAAAGTCCTTAATACAGGAGCTGTTTCCTTTTTTAAGGTTCTGATAGTAGCCATTGTACAGGTCCAACAATGGAAACCACTTCCAGACTTTTATGGGGTGGAGGGGAGGAGGGGGAAAGAGAGACAGAGAAAGAGAGAGAGAGAGAGAGACAGAGAGAGAGAGAGAGAGAGAGAGAGAGAGAGAGACAGAGACAGAGACAGAGACAGAGACAGAGACAGAGACAGAGAGAGACAGAAATAGAGAGGACACAGAGACAGAGAGAAACAGAGAAAGAGACAGAGAGAGAGATAGAGAGAGAGGGAGAGGGAGAGGGGGAGGGAGAGAGAGAGAGAGAGAGAGGGAGAGGGAGAGGGAGAGGGAGAGGGAGAGAGAGAGAGAGAGAGAGGGGGGAGAGAGAGAGAGAGAGAGAGAGGGAGACAGAGACAGAGAGAGACAGAAATAGAGAGGACACAGAGACAGAGAGAAACAGAGAAAGAGACAGAGAGAGAGATAGAGAGAGAGGGAGAGGGGGAGGGAGAGAGAGAGAGAGAGAGAGGGAGAGGGAGAGGGAGAGGGAGAGGGAGAGAGAGAGAGAGAGGGAGAGAGAGGGAGAGGAAGAAGAAGAGAGAGAGGGAGAGGAAGGAAGAGGGAGAAGGAGAGAGACACACACAGAGAGAGACAGAGGGAGAAAGAGACAGAGACAGAGAAAGAGACAGAGAGATACATAGAGAGAGAGAAAAAGAGACAGAGACAGAGACAGAGACAGAGACAGACAGAGAGTCATACACACACATATTCACATCCAAGATATCTCAAAATATTTTGAACTCAGAACACTGGTAGTATTACAGACCCCTCCCTAGAGCATTTTTAAACATAGGGCACTGAGTGACCTGGTCAACTGCAATGCCCCTGAGTGACATTCACATATATCCAGATGTCTGCCATCTTCTTCTGTTCTATCTCTATGAACAAGGCGGGCAGGCCATTTAAGGCCATGGTAATGCCACTTACTTCCAGTTCCTTCAGGGTTTTCATGTGATCGAGCCTTTCAGGTGAAACAGTTTTCCAAGACTGCTTTCCAAAAGGTCAGAAGCCTTATCTTGGATAAGAGCTAGGGGAATTGCTCCTCAGGCCCATCCCACAGGCCCTCTGTTACCTAATGAGAACAATGAGAGCTGTCAGACTGAGTTTCATTCTCAGATGATCTTTGGGTTCCTTCAGGCACTAGAGAGTGGCCAAGATCACGTTTGTCTGGAGGGATCTCCTCCTGAATATGGAGCTTCCTTTGCCTTTCGTGTGCTCTCCGCCATCCTTGGTCTTCATAAATTTCCACACTGGATACATGAAGGGGCAGGATGTTCAGGAAGTGAGCAAACCCAGCTTATTTGGCCAATGATTCATAAGCAATAAAGATCTATACTGCAACTATCTTCATGCAAGAACTGGATTATGATTTTTATTTGAGACGCACCATCCAGTATGGCGGAACACTGTCCTCTTTCAATCCTGTGAATACTAGATAGAGTCCTATAAGTTCTTGTATAAAGGACCAAGAGAATTTTGGTAGTTTGGGAAAAGGTTCTTTGTTGGTTCAAGGAACCCTAATTCTCAACTTCATGTTTGCTTTCTAGTTTTGGTCCACATAAATTCAGTTTCTGATAAAAAACAATTCTGGAATCTCTTCTTGAATAAACTAACCCACCTGCCCATGTGACTATCTTGACTGAAGATGTCAAACACATGGCCCCCCGGCTGCACATGTCCCCCAGCACTTCTGAGTGTTGCCTCAAAAAGATTACAATTGAGGACAATGAATTTTAATGCCAAATCATTTGAGTTTTAGTTTCAATCTCTACTATGGCCTTTTCTGTTTAAATCTCCTCCCATACCCTAGCCAAGCTCAAAACAGACTTCTCTTGTTAGCCAGGAATATCATCACATCCCTGCCTCTATCAAGGCTTCCACCTTTTTTCTTTTTCCCTTGTAAACAAAAACTAGCTTTGCTACTCCACTGATTGAGACCCCATTTGTAACCGCATACTTATCCATCCATCCAGTGTGATCCCTTCGGTTGGAATCTCTTACTGCTGGGCTACCACTTTTGAATACAAGCCTCCATGTCTCACTGAAAGAATCTCTTCAAAGTTTCAGTAGGAATACTTTCTTCCTGCGGCCAAACTCTCCTGACTTGGCAGGTGAACACAACTCCTAAGGTGTACTCCATCTAGCCAGTCCCAGACAATGCCTCCTACACTAGGCAGTGATCTATCCGGCCACATTCATGACATCTGAGCTTTCACCTAACAACCCTTGTTCCTGTTTTCCACCTCTTACTCTGTGAACAGTAAGTAAATCAGTTACTAGTATTGCTTCTGGAAATAATGTGTCAAACAACTGACTATGAATCCACTCGTTGACTCTTTAACTTTCCAGATGAACTGTCCCATTCTCTAGAAACCTCTCCCCTAAATCGATGATTTCTCTCATGAAACATACAAAGTGCCCAAGAAACAGCTGGGGTGCTCAGCAAATATCATTTCAGACCTAAGGTTGGGAGGACTTGAGTTCAAATTTGACCTTAGACACTTCCTAGCTGTGTGATCCCAAACAAGTCACTTAACCCCAACTGCCCATCGCTTACCACTCTTCTCCTTTGGAATTGATACTTATATTGATTCTAAAATAGGAGGTAAAATATTACAAATATACATAATATATATAATATATACATAAGCTCTTCAAGGACAGAGAATGTCTCACTTTTCTCATTCAATTCACAGTGTTTGGCACATGGTAATATTTATAAATGTTTGTCATTCACTCTTTTATTCAATAACAAACCTTATTTGGATTAATATACTTTTCTCCCAGCTCTGCTTCTGACTCTGGACTTTTCTATCTTCTCCCTAGCATTCTCTCCCTCTCTTTCCACCATGCCTCTTCCCCTGTGGCACTCTTCTTTGACTGTTGTCACTAGATGAGTCTGCAGTTTCATGAAGGGTCTGGGTCATCCAAGCTCACTGGTCTCCTAGCCCCATTCCTGACTCTCCAGAGTGCTCCTGAAACTCCAGAGTTCCACTTCTACCCCCTCCAAAGATGTTCTCCCTCTTCCCCCATTAAAGTCCTTGAGGAAAGGGATCATTTTCTTTTTTCTCATATTTATACATATTCCTAGTGCTTACAGCAGTATCTTGCACATAGTATGTGTCTAATAATTTATTGCTCTGTCATCTGCCCAACTATGAAGTATATCTCTACTTAGGAATCTAAAGTCAACAGTTGGGATGATTCTCTACAAGCTTGAGAGGGTCTGCTGCACTTTTCTGAACATACACTCTATATCCATACCTTCTTCTTCTTCCTGTTAGATCAACTAAGCAATAAACATTTATTAAGCATCTACATGTCAGGCATTGTGCCAAGTGCTCAAGATACAAAAAGAGGCAAAAGACTGTCCGTGATCTCAAGGATCTTGTAATCTAGAGAGGGAAAAATATGCTATCAAAACCCATACAAGGCAAGCAACACAAGGATAGTCAGGAAACAATCAAGAAAGGGAAAGCATTAAATTTACAAGGCATTAGGAAAGGTTTCCTAGTGAATGGGATTTTAGTAGAGAAAAGGAATCCAGGGAGGAAAGTAGTCTGAGAGGAGGAGGGAAGCATTCCAGGCATGGGAGACAGTGAGAGAAAGGGCCTGGGGCTGAGAGATACAGTGTCTTGTTAATTGTATCATCAGAAGGCCAGTGTCATTAGATCAAAGAGTAGCTGGCAGGAAGTAAGGTGTAAGAAGACTGGAAAAAATAAGAGACAGCTAGATTACAAAGGATTTGGAATGCCAAAGAGAGTATTTGACCCTAAAATCAAATTTGGGGTGAAAGTGGGATGACATGAATAGACCTCCAAATCATTTAGTGGTTAAAGGGAGAGTCTATATTTTTCTCATCATCTCCTGGTAAAGAGTAGGAGGAAGGAGTTAATAACTACTTTCCAAATGGTCCTAAGGCCAGTTATAATTCTGGAGACATAAGACTGTACTACTGGTTGAGGCAGTTTTCATAATACAGTTGTCATCTTTCCTAGATCCTCATTTTCCTTATCTCATCATTATGTCTCATCAAAGTTTCTCTTACATTGACTGACGTTACCCATCTCACCCAGAAAATTGTCTATTTTTTCATCATTTCCTGGTCAAGAGTAGGAGGAAGTAGTTAATGATTAATTCCCCAAAAGCCCTATGGCCAGTTATTCTGGAGATACAAGATTGTACTACTGGTTGTGGCAGTTTTCATAATACAGTTGTTGTCTCTCCTTAATCCTTGTTTTCTTTATCTCATTCATTATATCTCCTCAAAGGTTCTCGGTATAGGATAGGACTAGCATAATACCATAATCATCTATTGATAGTCTTTGATGAAGGTCAAAGAGCAATGAAAGATCATTAGCCTTTGAATGCATAGTATAACAAGACTATTTAGCCCTTGACTCCAAATGCCTTTACAAAAAATGGCACACAAACATCAAAAAAAAATTGTCAATAACTAATAGACTGTTTCAGATCACAGTCTTCTGAAAGTGTAAGTCTGGCTCATGGGAGTTACACTGGAGAATGCAGTATGAAGGGGAAAAATAAATAGAGGAGGAGATGGAGGAGAGAGGAGGGGAACTGGAAGAAAGACAGAGAGGGGAAGGAAGGGAAAAGCGAGGAGGGGAGAGAGAAAGAATGACACCAAGGGGGAGAAGAGTACAGGAGAGGGAGGAAAAAGAAAGAGGAGAAGGGAAGAAGGGGTGTGAGAAGAGAAGATAATGAGAGGGAAAGCGAGAAGAGAAGAGGAGAGAAGAGACTGCAGGGTAGGGAGGGAAAGGAAAAGAAAAGGAGCTTCAGTAAATTTTCTGAAGTTAGAGCAAGGAGGCAGGTAGCCTTTGCTATTGCTCAGTCGTTTCAGTCATGTATGACTCTTCATGACTCCCTCTGAGAAGTTCTTGACAAAGATACTGGCATGGTTTGCATTTTCCTTCTTCATCTCATTTTAGAATGAGAAACTGAGGTAAATGAGGTTAAACAATCTTCCCATAGTTGCACAGCTAGTGTCTTAGGTTGGATTTGAACTCAGGGAGATGAATCTTTCTGACCACAGGTCTGGTCTCTAAACTCTGCTTTACTTCACTGCCCTTAGGTAGACTTAGACTGACACAATCAGGGGATGTAGACCCAAAGCAATCACCCTTATGCAAATAATAATATGGAAATAGGCCTTGATCAATGACACATGTAAAAACCCAATGGAATTGCGCATTGGCTACAGAAGGGGGTGGGAGGAGGGGAAAGAAAGAATGTGAATCATGTAACCATGGAAAATTTTTCTAAATTCATTAAATAAAAATTTTCAAATAAAAAAAGATTGACATAATCAATACTAATATCAGAAGTCTGAGACAGTCTGCTTCTGAGGGGTAAAAAAAAAAAAGCAGTTATTCAATTGTTAGTTTTGACAATTCATTTTTCTGGGATTTAGGACCTCCCTGAGTTCTAAAAGAAGCTCTTGCTCTAAAAAGCATTTGGAGATGGCATTTGCTTATCTGGAATGACAAGCCATTGGAGAACACAGTGAGGTATGCTTGAATAATGGAAGAATCCCATCATTCTCTGTTAATAGCTAAGGGAACATGTATGCCAGAACTGTCCCAAGATAAGAAACAGATACAATAAGTCTGCTCACAAACAGATGAGAATGAATTCACCTTAAGCTAGGGTTGGGCATTCACAGAAAGGATGCAGGATATGAACTCAGATAAAAGAATGGAGAAAAGATAGGTTTCAGAACTACTGTATGTTTAAAACTGCCTCTAGGTTGTGCTCCTCTCACTCTGCATCAATTCCTGGAGGTCCTTCCAGTTCACATGGAATCCCTCCAGTTCATTATTCCTTTGAGCACAATAGTATTCCATCATCATCAGATACCACAATTTGTTCAGTCATTCCCCAAATGGAGGACTGATACACTGTGGTAAAATCGAACGTAATGGACTTCTTGACTAGTAGCAATGCAGTGATCCTGAACAACTCGGAGGGATTTATGGGAAAGATGCTATCCACATCCAGAGGAAGAACTGTGGGAGTAGGAAAAGAAAAGAAAAACAACTGCTTGATCAAGTGGGTTGGTGGGGATATAATTGGGGATGTAGACTCTAACAGAGTCTCTATTAATATTATGGAAATAGGCCTTGATCAATGACACATGTTAAACTCAGTGGAATTGTACGTCAGAACATGAGTCTTATAACCATGGAAAAATATTCTAAATCATCTAATTAAATAAAAATTTCTAAAATAAAAAATACTGTCTCTATAGTATTGCCACTTGTGGCTGAGAGGTATAAGAGAGCTCAGAGAAGTAGATAAAGAACTTGAAAGCAGAAATCAGGGACATTACCCAGTGAATTTCCTCATTTGGCTAAGATGTCCAACCCATTGAGATGCTAGGCAAGTGTAGTCAGTTTACAAGTGGAAACCAACCCTAGTTGCAGTGTGGATCAAAGAACTTTCATGGACAAATCCTTAGAGAGAGCTATCCAAGTTGGTAAACCAAAGTTGTGACAGCTCGGTCAGATGATTTTTACTCACTCACATTCCTCCTTGGAAAGTTTCTATAAATATTTGCTCACACTGCCTCCACAGATACTGAATGTATTGTTGGGAAATTGTGACCCAGGTTAATTGTGGGTAGTTTTGATTACTCCTGCCTTTGTTTTACTATATGAGTACCTGGGATGTTATTTTTATTGTTTCCCCCTTACTGCTAAATAAATAATTTTGTTTAAGCTCATCACTGGGAGTGGCTGGCTTTATGTAAATGGAAGTGATAACTGAGTAAGATAAAAACTTGAAAGAAGAAGAATATTTCTCCCTGCAAAGACTTATCCCAAGAAAATCTGAGTATTATCTTATGGTAGTGATCCTCTGGAAACCTAGATGTGCTAGTGCAAAAGATGACTTGAGTAAATGAACCAGCTCAGGGAGCAATTCCATATGCCTCAGGTTAGAGATGTGTGATACTACATTATAGACCAGTGATTGAAAACCTTTTAGAGATGGAGTGCCAGACCCTGCCCCCATCCTCAAGACTGAGTGCCATGCCAGTCCCCCACACCTCACCCACTGGTTCTCCCCCTCCTTACCTCAGACAGGGGAGGAAGGAAGAACTCCCATTAAACTGCTGGGCAGAGGGACAAGTGATAAGAGGCATCTGGGGAGAGGGTAAGGAGAGTGGCCCCAGCATTCTACTCCCCTCCAGCTCTGCTCCCCTCCAGCTATGTACCATGCTGTGAGCTATATGCTCCCTTCAAACCTAGTTCTTCTCCAACTCCACCACAAGAATTACCTTCACCAGTCTCAACAGGCTGCTGTCTGCACTGCACCCTCACCCAGAATGTGAACCCTGTCCCCCAAAGCCTTACCCCAGACAGAGAAGGGAGGAAGCTCTTCCACTGGTCTTCCGAGAAGAGGTGCAGGTGAAGTGAGGACTGTCCTCTGGCTCATGGAGAGGGGAAGGGGAACAGCTCTGCCCTGAATCCATCTGGCTTTCCAGTGAAAACTCTATGTGGGCAACTGCAGGCCTGCCCATAGAGAGGACTCTGTGTGCCCTTTTGGGCACACATGCTATAGGTTCACTATCACTGGTGTAGACTGTCTCCACCCACACTGATTTCACTAAGAATCTTGACCAAGCTCCCTCGAAACATAGCTTGAGCACCATCAGGCCCCCATGGAACTCTGGGATATCATGATATTAATTGTGTTTGTAATGATATCTTGGAGAACCAATCCAGTGTAGTCTGTGACAGACAAATCAGATTGATTTAAGGAATCTTCTGTAGAGAATATTTAATGAAATCCTAGTAATGAGGTAAATCAAGGACATTCAATTAAATAGTACTCCTACATTAACTGGATGTCTGTAGGAAGTGGAAATAGCAGTTCTTAATTAACCTTCTGGTCTAAAGAAAAGAAATGACATACATTAAGTCACTCATGGAAGGATATTTGCATCAAAAATGAATTATAAGCTCAGACACCCCAGACCTTATGGGATTGGATTTCATGTGCTGGAAGGTATCATTCAAAAGAATAGCATCACAAGGCAATATGACTTAGAAAGTCTTCTATTAGACTTGAACAATGTTGATAAAATTTTGCCCATCAATCATGATTTCTGCCTTTGTATCCCAATGTCCTTTAATGTTCAGACTTGTCTTTCACTGACCTAAATGGCACCTCCACTACCGCTAGACCAGGAATTTAATCAGTATAGGGAAATGGAGTCAGGGCCTAGTGTCAGAAAGACCTGAATTCAAATTCAGCCTCAAAACTCTCCTTGCCATAAGAAATTGTTTCATTTATTGTGTTTATATAATGAGCCGTTAGCTGGTACCTAATCAATACTTGGGGATGAATTGATTGATTGGACTTGTCCATTAAAAATAAGAGGCAGTTTGGCACTGAGCTCAGTCAAATGGTGAACAAGTCTATTGGTGGAAGTTCTTCAGTTTGGAAGATTTCAGTCCTAGAATTGGAGTCAAACTACGGAGAAAGATTCACTCTTGGGAGGGCAGAAGAGAAAGCTTCTCTCTATTTCTTCCCCATTCCAGTCCCTCTCCTGCTAAATATCAACCCTGTTAATAGAGAGACTCCACAAGTAGAAGGTAACACATTCAATCAAGAGTTACTCCCCAGATGCAATACTGCTTCGGGAAGAGTGACCTCTTGTGGGAGAGGGAAGTGTCAACTATGAAGTCTATAAAAGCATGAACCACAGGAGCCCAGAAAGAAGTACATTACCAGGGAGACTTCAGGAGGACTCTTAAGACATAAAGAATGATTTCCAGGAGCCACTAGTTATGAGTTACTCCTTAGCTACAAGTGTTTCCTATAGGATAGAATAGAATAGAATAGAATAGAATAGAATAGAATAGAATAGAATAGAATAGAATAGAATAGAATAGAATAGAATAGAATAGAATAGAATAGAATAGAATAGAATTAAATACTATGGAATATGCTATATTATATATGTGATAAGATTTGATGCTACATATGATATGAAAGTATATAACACCATATGATGATTTCAATTCATCTTGGACTTGATGTAGGGTAGAACCTAGCTATGGATGATGACTGTTGTGTAGTGTGAACTCCATGAGCAATGACTACAGTGGAAGTTGATAGGGCTGTTAGTTTAAAGCAACTTAAACTTTGAGAAATCAATTGTGGGGCATAAATGCCTAAATATTGGTCAGCAACAAATACAGTGAGGGGATTAGAACAATTGGTTAAGATACATCCTGCAAAAGAAATTCTAAGAGTCATGGTTGATAAAATACACATCTGTAGAGTCACCAAGAAAGTCAACATCATTTGAAGGCAGCAGTGTAATGAGGAGGTGAAAATTACTGCTTGTGCTTGGGCTGCTGGTGTCTTGATTTGTTCCCAAGTTGGTAGAGCATTCTGGGCTGTTGTTTTAATACAGTCTCTCTGTATCTGCATTCTCTTCATCACCTTCCTGCTGGGGTGTGTCGTGGGGCTTGTTTTTGGAGTGGGAGTCATGATGAGGATGTGTTCTAAAGGTCCCAAACTTTAACTTAAAAATTTAGAATACACATCGCTAATAAATAGCTAAATTATACTTTTGACATTTAATTGTAGGCTAATGACAATCTCAGAAATGTAGGGGAAAATATCTTGTTTAGAAATATACACGCATAGACTAAGCATCAGATATCAATTGAAGCAAGGTATAATATGTGTGGTTATTTACTTCCTAAAGGACAAAAACTTCACCCATAATAATACTCCAATTTCAATCATTATCATAATTTGGAAACAGGTTGCTTGCATGTTCACATATTTACCTCAAATAAGTGTAAGGTTCTTATTAACTTTGCTGCTTAGAAGCTTTATTTATGTAAAAATTATCCTATCCTATCTTAAAGTGTGTTTAAATTTATGATAGAATTTTTTAGTGCTCTCTAAGAATTCTTTTTACTGCAGTAAAAAAAGGGAGGGGAAATCATAGGATCTTTGTTTTCAAAACTATATGTGGATTCCCATACACAGAGGTGGATAATGGAGTCCTTTTTCCAGTATCCAATGAAATTATTTGTAATCAAAAAACCTATTTCTGGTTGTCAGCCAGTACATGAGAAGGAGCATGTGTGGGCAGGCAGGCTGGTAGGTGGCAGCTGCTGCTCTCATAGTACCCCAGGGCCATCTGGCTGGGGAGGGAAGGTGTAGGGAGGGGCCAGGCCAGACAGAAGATTGGGTGAGGCTCTGGCCCATATGCAACAGAGGAGTGCCTGGAAACCATTATCAGACACTTTTAGCACCCTGAAAAATATAGCAATGGCTTTACTCACAATTTTTCCCTCTACATACTTTTGTGAGACCTTATTCTCAGCATTAAATAATATCAAAACCAACAAAAGAAACAGATTGACAGATGAATTTAGTAGCACTTGCTTGGACTTGAAGTATACAAAATACCAACCTTCAATTGAAGATTTAGCCAATGAAATTCAGCAACAAAAATAGTGACCAATAGGCAGGTTAGTTAAAGAATTCCCCTTCCCCCTCACTTATCTTAGTTCACAGCACCCCATACAAGTTAAATAATATCAAGACCAAGAAAAGAAGCCAACTGACAGATGAACAAAGACGTTACTAAGCAGGAAAAAGTTAAATAATTAGTTTTTGGTTAATTAAATATACTTATATATTACAATTATACACTTTTGTTATTTAAACTATAAATATAATTAAATTGTGGGTTTTTTCTTGAAGTGACACACCACCTGAGTTATACTTGTTTTTTTTTTTTGGTGAATTTTGACACACCAAGCTCAAAAGGTTGCCTATCACTGCTATAGACATATAATAAATATTTTTGCTAGATTAATGACTGGTGATCATGGAAGGTCAATAATCCACCTACAAAGTGAAAATAACATTACTGGCACTGACTCAGTGAGTTATAATGAGGAATATATTTAGTAAATATTAAAGCACCATGTCAATGTGATTTGCAATTATGATTATTATCTCTGCTCAATTCTTAAGTAATTTGAAGACAGCAATAGAACTCCTCTGGGAAGCTTAGCTCCAAGTCTTCAGATAAGCAACTAATAATGGTGTTTCACCTGAGCTTTCTTCATCAGAGATGCCTATGAGAGCAGGCCCCAATGCCATCAGGTTGGCTTATGTGTACCCACATTTGGAGCACCTGCAAAGATATCATCCTTAGATACCAGTCAGACTGGACCAAATAGAAGCAGGAGATCTCAGAGAGAGATTACTTCTGAAATGAAGTAAATTGCTCATTATTTCCAATGAACTGTGTATATTTAATGCCTTGGAAGAGAAGAGCCTGAAGCATGAATCAGTGTCAGAAAGACCGAGGGACTGGTTCTGAGGCTTGTCAGGATCTTCTTACCTCCAGGAAAGGCACAGTGAAAAGAGTAGAAGGCACTGCTGAAGGGGTGAGTGGGGAGGATGTCCAAATTAACCTGCTGGTGAACAGCTACCATCTCTGGGAATTAGAGATATTTAGAACTCACATCCTGTCTAGCAGTATGACCCTGAGCAAATCACTTAACCTCTGTCAGCCTCAGTTTCCTTTCTGTAAAAGGGGAATAAAGTAATAGTAAATAGCAAAGTAATAAATTACGAGGAAAATGAGATGAAGCACTTTGCAAATCATGAGGTGAAAGAAAGGAGAACTGAAGGAGAATTTGTATAATGCCAAAGTTTAGCACTTACAACTGTGCTGAAACATTTTTAAAATACTGACCCATTCCTTATAATGCCACAAAGCACTATATAAATAATAAGTTTATGGTGGCATGGGATAGATAAAATGACTGAGGGAAAAACATTCAAGCTTCTGAGAAGATTGATTTCTTAAGCAATGTATACCAATTGCATAACAAATCGAGACCAGAGCTCAGATTAGGACCAGACCCACAATAGAAAGGGAAATAGGGTTTTATACATTATTAATTTACATGTGAACTATTAATTAAATTAAACCAATTAATTAAAAGAAAACAACCAGAATACAAAATTAGGTAGAGTGATTTCTATTTGGAGGAAAGGTTAAAGTCTTTTCAAGTTGGGAAGGGGAGAGCTCATGAGGTACAATTCTCTGAAATCAGAAAAAGAGGGGTTCTGATCCCCCCACGTGTCTGTAACACAATCAAGGGAACATGGAAACAATAACTGATTGACTAGGATAAGGTCAGTTCTTAGATGAGACATATGGTTTGCTTCAGATATATAAGAGTAAGAAAATGTTTTCCACCAGTCTTCAGATCTATAAAGGTTGGATTTTTTCTAGTCAACATAAAACCAGGGGCCAAATTAAGGTTCTCTAAGCAACAGGTAGAGGTGGTCTAGTTTCCCAACCATGAAGACAACAATGCACTAAAGTCCTCTCACACTTATCACAATTGAATATTTTCTCACAAGATAGGTATTGGACTAGACCCATAAGTAAATAGAAATGGATTTGAACTAACATAAGAATTGAGTCACAGTCATGTGGATGGAGTCAGTGCCATTCACTCAATTCCTACTCTGGCTTATTGCTCTAATCCCCTCAGTTCCCTTATTATAATTATTCAGAATAATGGGTGGCTCAGTGGATTGAGAGCCAGGCCTAGAGAAAAGAAGTTCTAACTTAAAATCTGACCTCAGACACTTCCCAGCTGTGTGACCTTGGCCAAGTCACTTGACCCCCATTGCCTAACCCTGACCACTCTTCTGTCTTAGAACCAATACACAGTATTAATTCTAAGATGGAAGGTTAGGGTTTAAAAAAATTTTTTTAATAAAAATAACAAAGTAGTTGCCTTCAACCAGTACTTGGATGAGGATCAGACATACCAGCCAGTCAGTCAATAAATGTTTATTAAGCACCTATTATGTTCCAGACACCGATTAGTAACAGAAGGTAGTGCATGAGTAAGGGGAGAAATGAAGAGATTCAAATAAAGTAATCTGAAAAAAATGTGAGGAAGGAGAAAATCCTTTCACCCAGGGATGATAAGGTGAGATTCACAGAAGAGGTATTGCCTGAGAATTGTAGGGTAAAGATATAAAGATTCTGAAGGATAAAATGAGAAAGTATTTCAGGCATCAGGGGCTTGTGTATATACATGAGGGTGGGAGAGGAAAGGTTCAGTTTGGAAAATAAGCAGCAGAGCAGTTTGAGTGGAATAGAGGGAGTTAAGGAGAGTCAGATAAAATATGTCTGGAAGGGTAGCTTGGAGCTGCGGCCTTTAATTCCACATTAAGAAGAATTGCTGTGTATACCAGTCAGAGGCAAGAGAGAAATCCCTGGATGTCTTTGAGCAAGCGAGAGGCCCTGGGACCTGAGCCTTGGGCTGTTCCGGTAACTGGGGAAGGGACAGATGGAGGAAGGAAGACACTGGAAGCAAAGGAATCATTATCAGGCTGTGACAGCCTTTCAAGCTGGAGATTCTGGAGTCTACACTTTACTATTGGGAAGACTGGCCATACCCCAGTAAAACTTTCTTGGCAATCAGGCTAAACCAAGAGGCCTCAAACCTGTCTGTGAGTTAGGGGATGTCTACCCCAAGCACATGAAGACTTCCCCTAGGGCATGGGAAGATGAGAACAATGTGTTCTTATAGTCATGAAGGCAGCAGAAGCAGGTGCTTTGGAGTACTTAGAACTTGGTCAGACATCAAATATGCCAACATAATCCAATGCATCCCAGGCCATCACCAGCCATTCTGATTTTTGTCTTGCCCCTGAACTTCAATGACTGAAAGAAAGAGTAAGGCTTATGACTTTAGGCAACTCTACCGCATTTCAATGCAATTCTTAGGCAGGTTAATATGTCACCCTGGTCTCCTTTGAAACAAAGAAAGAACAATTATGTGACCCTGGACAAGTCATCTTAACCTCTCACTCCTATCTGCAACACTCTGAGATTCCATATTACAGGGAAAGTTCAGACCTGCATTGATAGAAAGTGTTTTCACCTAGGCATTCTCTATACCTGTGTTGGCGAACCTATGGCATGTGTGCTGGAGAGGGGTGCTCCCCTCCCCCTCTCCAAGAGTACCTAAGCACATTTCTCTTATCACCCACCCATCTTCTCAGCAGTCCAATGGGAGTGTTTCCTCCCTCCCCTGTCTGGGGTAAAGCAGGGGGACTCACATATGGCACGAGGGTTGCAGTTTCGGCATTCAGTCTCTAAAAATTTCACCATCACTTCCCTATACGAATGACCACTCTCTACTCAATCCCTAAGCCTTGATTAATTCTCTACTGAGCACTACAAGTAAGAATAACCTTGTTTTAGAGATGAATGAGATCTTTTTTTAAAGACTAGAATATGATAGTGGGATTTAGAAGTAGGAAGAGCCTTATATATTATTGAGTCTGACTCCTTCCTTTATAGGTGTGACATCACAATAGCCAGAGCTGATGTTAGGAAGGGTAGTTTCCCAAGCAAAAAGAGAGATGGGAGGGTGACAAGCTGAAATCTTCACAAGGACTGGCAAGTCGGAAGTGTACTCTGCTGAGATGGGTCAGAGAGGCAAGATTGACTAATGGGAAGGGTTGAACTGAACTGAAGGATCAGACTTCCTCAGATTGACTATAATGAGCTGTTGGAACTTTTCATTGCTTCCTCACCCACATCAGGAATGATACGCTTGGATAAAATGTGCTGTTTTCATAACTGTCTAGAACAGCTGAGACTTGGTGAACTTAATCACTCTCCATTTCCTCTTCCTTTCCCAAATGAGATAATTTTTGTTAAATCCTTAGCACAGTGCCTGATACATAACAGGCATTATATAAATAAATGCTTTTTCTTTCTTCCCTCTCCCTTATTTATCTTGGTAATGAGGAAAGGCTCCGTGGGCAGGGGAGGGAGAAAGGATACAGTCATAGTTAGTGTTGAAGGTGAAAAATATGAACTATCAACAAAGTATTTTAAATAATCTCCAACATTAGGACATTAAAGGATATTTTCATTCCCAGTCATCAGTACCCATTACCTTATCTTTATCATTCTCTTTGTTTCTTTCATCTGCAGATCAGTGCCAGCCATGACACAAGGAAATGGTACCACTGTGCCTGAATTCATCCTGCTGGGATTTTTTGTTCAGGAGGGGGTACAGTATGCCCTTTTCCTTGGGTTTCTCATCATCTATGTCACAACTCTAGTGAGCAATGTTGGCATGATCCTCCTCATCAATATTAATTCCCGCCTTCACATCCCCATTTACTTTTTCCTCCAACACTAGTCTTTTGTTGACCTCTGTTACAGTTCTGCTATCACTCCCAAGATGTTAGTCAACTTTCTAGTTTCCCATAAATCCATCTCCTTCTCAGGATGTGTGTTACAATTAGAGGTTTATGGAACATTTGCTCTCACTTAATGTTACCTTCTTGCCGCTATGGCCATAGATCGGTATGTGGTCATCTGTAACCCCCTGTGCTATCCAGTGATTATGTCCTGAAAAGCCTACATCCAGATGGTTGCTGGATCCTATTTCATGGGTTCTGTGACTGCAATCATCCAAATAGGCTGTCTCTTTTTCCTGTCCTGTAAATCCAACATAATCAATCATTTTTTTCTGTGATGCCCCCCCACTCCTTGCCCTTTCTTGTTCTAGCATTGGTGTCAATGTCATGATGTTAATTGTCATTTCAGGCCTCACCCTGTCAACCACTATGATGACTGTAGTCTTCTCCTACATGTACATCCTGTCTACCATCTTGAAGATGCCCTCTGCCACAGGGCAACACAAGGCCTTCTCTACCTATGCCTCCCACCTGACAGCTGTCACCATTTTATATGGGACTCTTCTTTATTTGCACTTACAACCTTCTTCCCAAGAGTCCCAGGAGAACAATAAAGTAGCTTCTGTATTTTATGGCATCATCATCCCCTTGTTGAACCCCCTGATCTACAGCTCAAGAAACAAGGAGGTCAAAGAGGCCCTGAAAGTCCTAGGGAAGAGTTGCTCTTGATTCAGATCTTGTATTACAACAGTTTAATTCAGAAAAGCATCTAGGCAAAGAATGACCTGACTGCTTTCTTTAATAAACAGGCACCAAATTAAGGGCAAAATTTAGAAACATATATATAGTTAACCTTCCAATAGCCTATAAAAGTAACCAAAGAATTTTGAAAATTCTTGATGTATTCATAATAATTATGTAATATAATACATAATTAGTAAATATGTAATTAGCATAATTAGTAATATGATTAGTAAATTAATGTAATTAGTATATTATTAATTAGTAAAATAATAATTAGTAAATAATGATTACTTTAATTGTGATGGTGATGGTGATGACTTTCATTTGTCACTGTAATATTTTCACATTTTGATTGGGATGGGGGACTTAGCACACTAAGTTTGTCAGTGTAGAAAACTCCCATAGGATAAACTGCCTCCAATGCTCTCCCCTGGGCCAGAAGGTCAACTTGTGACATGTCTGTAATTAATAGTATGGTAGAAACTTTCTGGGGAGCACTGAGAAGTTTATTGATTTGCCTATGATCACACAGCTCAAAAGACAAGAATTGAATTCAGTCCTTTCTCACTATCCACATTAACATAAAACCTCTTAAATGATCTACTTACATCTTCAGAATAACCCTGTTAGATAGTAGTACTATTGTCTTATTTCTGCTTTATAAGGAAATAAAGTAAAAAAATGAAAAATCAATTAAAAAATAAAAATTTACCATGAGATCATAGAATGTCAAATAGAACAGGGATCTTAATAATGATCTCCTCATTTTACAGAGTGCCAAAGGAAGGGACTTATTTATCCAAGGCAATGAAACCAAATTGTGGTAGCAGAGAGATAACTATCAAGGTTTCTAAGAAAATGGAAGACTAGATGATGTCAGACTATTGGCAGAATTTCCATACATGCTATATAGGAAACTACAAAATGCATCCAAAGACATACATTTCAAGGGTTAAATGAATGATTCAATCATCACAACCTGTCACTCAATTTTAAATAAGTGACACGATGCTAAGTCTTGACATAATTATCAAGCCATATGTCTTGATTGCTCACTAAGTATCAAAAAGGTCTGGATGCTTCCTTGAATTAATCAAAGACATTTCAATTAGAGGTGATGGAAAGTCCTTTTCTGATTGGCTAAGGGACTTGCCTGTTCCCCACAGCTCTTTTCTAAAAGAGTTAGTTCAGAGCTAAGGAGAGAATTTTTAAGATTCTGATAACAGAGGTAAAGTACAGCTATTATGAACTGACAAGGAAAAAGGGCATCTGGAGAATGGAGAAAGAGAATATAGGAATGAGCTGTAGTAGAAAGGGGAGGACCAGAGAAGGGCCAACAAGTTAATAGGCATCTTGAAGCAGAAGACTTTGTCTGAATCCTCCTCTGACATCTCCTCAAGAAGAGAGTGAAGCTATGAGAAAAATTCTGCTCTTCCCCCAATTTCTTCCCCCAAGGTCTATCTATTAAGAGATACCATATTATACTCTGCTGGTTATTTTTCCAAAAATTGTCAAGAGCATGAATTTTGTCTCATCTTCATAGAGGACAGAGATGGAGGTAAATATCAAACCCCTGCCTCATTTGCAGGACTTTTCCTAATAGGGAGCTCAAAGTGATAGTCATAAGGTTTTACAGGAAATACACCTTCATCAGGAGGAACATTAGCTCTGGCAGGGTCTGTTTTTAAGAAATGTTTGTTGAATGGCTTTGATCTAGACATTGGAGCAGTTGCTAGAGAAGATCTCAAGTCAAAAGGAACTGAAGACTCCATAAAAGATTGACTGCTGACTTGAGTTTTCATTTAGGAATTACATAGCTGAATTCCTTGGCGACCTTAAATTAATATATATCAGTCTTTTAAAGTGATTTCCTTGTCACAACGGCCTCTTCAGTTCCTTTTGACTCAAGATCCTCTCTAGCAACTGCTCCAATGTCTAGATCAAACCCATTCTTCTGCCTTGGAACCAATATACCGTATTGATTCCAAGACAAATAAATGAATGAATGGATAGATAGATAGATAGATAGATAGATAGATAGATAGATAGATAGATAGATCAGTCTGACCAAAAAGGATCATATAATTCTGTTATTCTCAGGCAGTAAAGCTTTCCTAGTGGCTGATAGGGGCTTAGTTCAGCAACATCTATTGTTGCTCAGACCAAAATCCAGATCAGAAATTTGCAGAGATCAGACCAAAGAAAGAGTAGTCAAACATGGACCCAGATCAGGTGACTTTGGAGGCACTGAAAGCTTCTAGATTCTTAGCCTGTCCCATAGATCCTGGAATAATGCAACACTAAATACGGCAGGAGAGCAACAAAAGAAGCAGCCCGAATTTCCCCTCTAGAAGGGAGGTAGACGCCAACTCTAACATCAGTTCCAGTCAGGAAATAAGCCAGCAGAATGAGCAAACAAACAAAAAAAACCCACCATAAAGAGTCAAGAAAATTCAGTAATCAAGCCTGGAAGGAGAGAATGACTAATAAACTTCTACAAGCAAAACTCAGAGAAAAATACAGATGGAGCACAAACTAAAATAGAATTCCTGGAAGAGATGAAACAACAATGTTTAAAAAAAAAAACATTTAAGGGGAGGGGAGTCAAGATGGCAGAGTAAAGTCATCATTTTTGCTGAGCTCTCCCAACATTCCTCTCTAAAGACTTTTTTAAAGCACATGAAATTGAATTCTAAGCAGAATAACTTACAAGGTCAATGAGTCATGTTTCTAACCCAGGATAGCTTAGGAGAAAAGTAAAAGAGTCCACCAACACTGGGGCAGGAACTAGTAGGAGTATGGCATGACAAAAGCAATACCAGTTGTGGAGGTATGAGGAGTGATCCTGGGGGCACTCAGTGCCCAAAGACAGTAAAAGAATTGAACACTTAATTAGAAAGATTGCATGAAATTTCTCTGATAGTACTGGGTGCAAAATATGGCACTTTTTAGCAACTCCATTGTCCATTACTCAGTTCCAGGGTGGAGAAGATTGCTCATATTTGGCAGGGACTACAGGTAACAGTTCAAGAGTAGAGAGTAGAACATACACTCCATCATGAAGGAGGAGGGATCCTACCTATTTAAAAACCAGAATATAGACTAGGAGGACAGTGACCACTCCTTTTCACAGATCATGTTTCTACAGGTAATGCTAAATTATAAGATTTTTTGTGCAATTCTATCATGGATAAGGACTTTAAAACTTTATAAACTTTAAAGAAATATAATACAAATGTCCATAGTTATTATTATTAATCAGTATTGTGCTTGTATTTTTCCTCTAACAATAAATTGAGGACTTCTCTCCTGATACCAACTATCAGGTCTCTTATTTTGTTATAGCAGAAGGAATTGGTTCCTCTTAAAATAATTCAGCTTCAGGGAGCAACTGGGTGGCTCAGTGGATTGAGAACCAGGCTGAGAGATGGGAGGTCCTGGATTCAAATTTGACTTCAGACACGTCCTACCTGTGTGACCCTGGCAAGTCACTTAACCCCATTACCTAGATGTTAATGCTCTTTTGCCTTAGAACCAATACACAGTAGTGATTCTAAAACAGGTCAGGGTTTAAAAAAATATCCAGATTCCCCATCTACACAAAGAACCTCATAATAAGAAGTTGCAGAAATCTAAAAATTCAGTGATCTTTCTTTCCCCCTTCTTCTCTGGGTCATAGTCTTATATACTTTAACCTTCTGATATGGGCTAACCACAGAGTTTCCTATAGCTCTTCACATCAATTTTCTTTTTTCTTTCTTTCCTGGAGTATTTCTTTTTTTTTTTTAATGTGCATGCCATTCTTACTAGTAAATCATAAAGAAGAGATGCACTGACCAGCCCTTTTACTCCTGGAATGGAATCAATCCTAATTTATGCTTTGTTAATGCATATTCTTTAATTGTAGCAGAACTATAAACATTGAAAGTTTTCTGCTAGTATTGTAAAGTTCTCCTTGTTTTCTATTCTTACTTTTGAGTGGGAGTCTTAGTCCTTTGTCTTTTTTTTGGTAGACTTCTTGTCTAACTTGGAGCAAATTGCCTACTTACCATGGCCTATTCTCTATGCCAGAAGTTCCCATGTAAATTAAAAGCTTATTATTTCTTGGGAAAATATCTAGTCCTGGTTTTGAAAAAACCTGAGAAAAATATATGCAAGATTTAAAAATTCTACCTAGACCCAGGATTAAAGCAGAAACCTTGAGGGATTTCATCTAAATACTCTCAGCTGATTTTGTGATGGCAAAAAAAAATTGGAAAATGGGGGGTCCCTTGATTGGGGAATGGCTAAACAAATTGTGGTGTGTGATGCTGATGGAATACTATTGTGCTATAAGGAATGATCAGCTTCTTGATTTCTATAAGAACTGGGAAGACCTCCATGAACTGATGCAGAGTGAAATAAGCAGAACCAGGAGGACATAGCACTCAGTAACATTATGGGATCATCAGATGTAATTAACTTTACTACTAAAAGCAATGCAATGATCCAGGATTCTGAAGGACTTATGAAGAAAGAATACTATCCACGTATTGAAAAAAAGAAATGTGGGAGTAGAAACCCAAAAGAAAACATGATTTGTGACTTATTTCTGTGGGTATAAAATTCAAAGTGTTGGTTTTAAAAGATTATTACAAAAATGAATAATATGAAAATGGGTTTTGAGTGATAATATATGTATAACCCAGTGGAATTGCTTGTCAACTCTGGAAGGGGGTAGGGAAGAGGGGAAGGGAGACAACAAGAATCATATAACTATGGAAAAAATTTATTTTTTTTTAAAAATGCTCTTAGCTAAGCAACTCCTTGGACTGTTATCTTTTCTATTCTTCAATGGATCCATGTTCACTTCATTCTAGGGAATTCCTCTAATTTTCCAGTTGCCTACCATCGAATTGCGGGGTATGAAGACAAACATGAAACACACCCACCTTCAAGGAAGTTATATTCTTTTGAGAGAATAATTTCCCAAAAAGTGAAAACAAGATAAGCTGAGGATAATTAGAGCATTATCATTTGTTCTGGAAGAGGGGAGTTTCATTTGAGGGGATATGTGATCTGAGACAAGTTAGTATGCATAGAGAGAGAGTTGTAGAAGTAAATACCAACCACAAAAAATAGTTTGTGCAAAATATCTGGAAGGGGGAAATGGAGTGTGGAAACTGGAGATGATTTTATTGGCAGCTGAATGGGGATGACTTGGAAAAGAGAGAGACTGGACAAAGAGAGTCCAATTAGTAGGTTACAACATTAGGTGAAAAGTGATGAGAGCTTAAACCAGGAAGTTGGCCATGTGAGCAGGGAAGTGAACAACTGTGACAAATGTTGAGGCAGAATTAAAAGGGCTTAGCAAAAGATTTGAGATAAAAATGGGAGATAGCAGTATAGATATAGGGAGAGAGAAATCCAAATCCATCCTCCTCTCTCATTGTAAGATAGTTTTCCAATATCTTTCCAAAAGTCCTCCCTAGAAAAACCTCAAAATATGCAATAATCCTTTTTCTTGATCCATTAGCCATTATTATTTTGCTGGGCCCTTGCAGGTTTCATCTAATATTCACTATGTGAGTGGTCCACTTCTATTTCCAAATATCCCTGACTATTATCTTTTAACGTTACTTCTTGAACACAAGTCTTCATTGGTAATAGGCTACAAATTTATTAATAACATCCTTTAAATGCTCCTCAGGTCCACCATCATGTCAGTTCAATTGATAAGTATCTATTGAACTTTGTGGATTGGTTGCTACCATATACATTACAATTCACAAACAACAAAGTAGTACATTGATCGCTGGCCTAAGAGTCAATGGAAGTCCTGGTTCAGTGTATATGTCTGATACATACTAGTTGTATGACAGTGGATGAATCACTTACCTTCTCAAAAGCCACTAGACCATTCTCTAGTACTATACATTGAAAAAAAAGCTATTGGACTGCATTGGTAGAATTGCCAATCCAGGACTTCCCCCTACACCAATGCAATCCAAAGTCCAGAACAAAAATGATTTTATTTTATCATTTCAATGCATCCAAGATCTCATCCATAAAGATGCTCCATCAACTGGTATAGATTGCCTTATTATCATTCATAATTATTGATAGCGGCCTCCCATAAATCATCCACAGGGGACCCACACAGCTCACCAGAGGCTTTCATCTAAGGGATGTAGTTTATCTTTCATGGTTACCATGGAAAAATTGCATTGTGTCCTTGCCATACATGACTTTTACTACCCTACTCACTCATCATCTTTTTTTAATCAGATATTTCCTCAATGAAATCCCTTACTTAATTTTGACTACATGAAAGTAAAAGGGCTTTGCACAAACAAAACTAATGCAACCAAAATTATAAGGAAAGCAAAAAATGAGGGAAGGAGGTACAGCAAGTTTCTCTAACAAAGACCCTCTTTCTCAAATATATAGATAATTGAGTAAAATTTATGAAAAAAAGAGTAGTTCCCCAATTGACAGATGGTCAAAGGAAATAAATAGGCAGTTTTCAGAAGAATAAAAACTACTAATAGTCAAATTAAAAATACTCTAAATCACTATTGATTAAAGAAATGGAAATTAAAATGACTTTGAGATACCACCTTCCATCAATCAGATTGACTAACATAGCAGAAAAAGAAAAATGATGGATGTTGGAAGATATGTGGAAAAATAGGGACCCTGATGTACTAACTGACCTAAGCATTCTAGAGAACAATTTGAAAATACACCCAAAGTCCTATAAAATAACATAACCTGTGACTTTTCAATAACTTTATTTGATGTGTTTACAAAAGAGATAGAAACAGAGAGAAAGTAACTTATTTCTACAAAAATATTTATAGGAACTCTTTTTTATGGTAGCAGAGAATTGGAAATTGAGAGGATGCTCATAATTGGAGAGTGGCTCAACAAGTTGTGGTATATGATTATGTGGGAAACTATTGTCCTATAAGAATTGATGAGCAAGATGGCTCTAGAAAAAAAAATACGTGGAATTGTTATGTAAACTGATACACAATGAACAGAACTAAGAGAACATTATACTCAATGACAGCAATATTGTAACAATCAACTTTGAAAAACTTGGTTTCCCCAATCCAGGCAATGATTCAAGACAATTCCAAAGCATTCATGAAGAAAGATGTTAACCACCTCCAGAGAAAAAACTGATAAATTATGAGTGAAGACTGAAGCATCTTTTTTCACTTTATCTTTCTTGTTTGTGTTTATGTGTTTTCTTGTACAATATGATTAAAATGGAAATGTTTTACATGACTTCACGTGTGCACTTAATATCATGTTGCCTGCTTTATCAAGGGGTTGAGGAAGGGTAGAAGGGAAGGAGAGGATTTGGAGTTCAAAATTTATTAAAATGAATGTTAAAATGCTAATGTAATTAGTAAATATTTAATTAAATATGTAAAAATGTTTCAAATATACCATCCCTTGTCCCAATTCTTATTAAATCAATCATCATTGAAATGTCAGTTGGTTTTTGTCCTTGTTTACTTAGTAGCTAGTGACAGGCATATACCAGGAGGTTTTCTAAACTGATGGGAGGTCCCATACTGATGGAACCAGGAATTCACTAATATATAGAAGCACTGGCAGTAAAGGAGGCTGAAATAGCTAAGTTAGGAGAGAATTCAATGGAAGATCTAGAAATCCCTTCTCTGATTCCAAGTTTAGCAAAAGTTGCTTTTCTTCCTATTTAGGTAATTTATTTCCCAAAAGAGCACCAGATTTCACTGGGCATGTGAGCACCCAGCACAGATAATGAGCCATGTGTCTACCAAAGTGGTGAGACTAGACAGGTGCCAAAAAGAAGACAAAGGACCTAGTATCTCCTTTAAGCAACTATGGAGAATGAGAATTATCCAATGACTTTCACAGCATACACAGAGTTTTTGTTTCTGCCAACACCAGATAAGACCTATGTATTCTCAAAGTACAAGTCAGTCTTTGTCTTATCAGAAATGGGAATTAGACTGAGTCAATATAGCTCATCTCCCCAGTTTATTAGGAAGTGAGATAAGTTTCTTGAAAGAATGGAAGAAGTGTTTCAAGAAGATAATAAGTAAAAGGATAGATGGGGATGAAGAAAAGAAAAATAATTCACTCACTATTTGGAGATAATAGAGAAGAGACACTTCCCAAGTGTATTGAATTCAGTATAAGAACTGGGTTCATGTCCTGGCTGTGACACTTAGAAGCTATGGGACCTTGTACCTATTCGATGGATTCTCTGGACCTAAATTTTGCTCATCTGAAAAGGAGATACTTGGATTTGATGGCCTCTACATCTCTTTTCTCTGGAAGAGGAACTATCAACACACTCCAGTTTTGTTGCCAAGAAAACAACAAAGGGTCATAGAGAGTCATAAACTACTGATGAATGACTGAACAACAAGAAGGACCCTTTCATCTATGGCCCTATAATCTGATCATCTCAATCAAGTCTTAACCACTTAAGCCCTTGCTCTATCCTAGGCATTATTGTGATTAGAATACAAATATGGAAGTGATTCTGGTCATTAGCACTGACTGTCCCTCCTCATCTCTACCTCCTGATTTCCCTAGATCCCTTCAAGTCTCAGCTAAAATCCAGCTTCTTCAGGCAGCCTTCTCCAGATCTCATTGACCTTAATTCCTTCCTTCTGAAATAATCTCCAGTTTATTCTACATATACAACTCATTTGTACATAATGGTTTTCATGATGTTTCCCCAATCCAATTAGTCAGTGCCTTGAGTGCAGGAACTGGTTCTGTCATCAATGTTGTTTTATTCTTTGTTAGTTAGTTGGTTGTTTTTCCACTCTAGTGCTTAGCATGGTGCCTAGCATATTGTGAATTCTTAATAAATGGGTTTTTTTTTGTCTTGACTTGAAATAGGCAAGACAGCTCCTGCTATCTGGGAGCTTATATTTTACTAAGAAAATATATGTTCACAGGTGAGAAAATGTTTTTGTCATTCATTTATTTTCAGTCATGTATGACTCTTCATGACACAGTTTGGGGTTTTCTTAGCAAAGATAGAGAAGTTCTTTGATGTTTCCTTCTTCATTTTACTGAGCAAACTGAGGAAAACTGAGTTAAGTGGCTTGCCCAGTATTACACAGTCGGTGAGTGACTGTGGCCAGATTTGAAATCAGGGAGATAAGTCTTCCTGACTTCAGGCCCAGCACTCTATCCATGTTCTGCCTAGCTGACCTTGAGAAAATTATGGATATATGAAAAATAAATACATGATGACTTGTGGGCACTGGAGTAATCACAAGAGTACTGGAGTAATCATTGGAGTACTAGAGTAATCAGCTCCAGTAATTAGATGAAATTTTAAAAAAAGGTCTTTAGAAGGAGATTTCTGTTGAAATGAGTCATTAAAGGGAGCTAAGGGTTCCAAAAATCATTCCAGAGAGGCCATTGAAGGAGAGGGAGATAGCTTAAACAATGGTATAGAAAGGAAGATGGAAAGTTATGTGTAAGGAATGGCAAGAAGGTCATCTTGATTTATAATCATAAAGGGTGAATGGGGAGTAATGGAAGTCTGGAAAGAAACAAGAGACAAAATGTGAAGACTTTTGACCAAATAGGGGAGCTAAAATTTTATACTAAATGCAATGAAAGTCATTGAACCTTGAACATGGCAATAATCAGTTTGATAGCTGTGTTGAGAGTGGATTAGAAAGTGCAGTGATAGAATGCATGGAGTCAAACTGGGGGACTCTTATAATAGCCTATTTGAAGATGATGAGGGCCTAGTCTAGAATGAGTGTGAAATAAAAAGATAGGGAAAGAGACTAGAGAAGGAATCATCAAGGCTTGGTTATTGTTAATTTTGTAGGAGGAGATGAGTTTATGGGAAGAGTTGATCATGAAGAGACTTGAACATTGGGGAAAATACCCTAAATAGAATGAAGGTACTTGTATAGAGAGGAGAGTTTATGTGGAAAGAAAACAAATTCCACTGGTGACAGCTTGAGTTTGAGGTGTGTTCATACATACAGATGGGATATCCAAGTGACAATTAGAGAGAGAGAGATCTAAAGCCCAGGAAAGCAATGAAGAATGAAAATAAAGATTTGGAAATCATTTGCCTGAAGATGATAGTTGAATCCATCAGAGCTGATGAGATGATTAAAAAATGTATTACTCAGGCCTAGAGATGGGAGGTCCTAGATTCAAGTCTGGCCTCAGACACTTCCCAGCTGTGTGACCCTGGGCAAGTCACTTGACCCCCATTGCCTAGCCCTTACCACTCTTCTTCCTTGGAGCCAATACACAGTATTGACTCTAAGGCAGAAGGTAAGGGTTTAAAAAAAATGTATTTCAGAGAGCAAAAAAGAGAAGATATAGTTAACAAGTCAACAAATATTTATTAAGGGCCTATAAAAAGAAGAAGCTCCAGGAAGAACAAGGTGATATGATTCCCATTGTATTTTGATCTGGCATTGCATAATGCATTTCTTGGTCCTATTGTTTAAGAAGTATATTGACAGTCTGGAATGTGTCTGGAGAAAGGCAACTGGGATGGTAAAGGACCTTGAGATCCCTTTCTAAGAAGACCACTTAAAATAAATGTACTGCCAGGCACAGTGCTAAGAAGTAAAAATAGAATGAAAGACCAAAATAAGTAAATGAAGGATCAAGCAATACATGGATAGTGAAGCTGCAAAGAAAACACTACACCTATTCTAACAGGTAAGAAGAGTGAGATTAAAATATAGGGGTGGGGAAAGAGATTCCAGAAGGTTGGAATAATCAGGAGCTCCCAATGCTCCAGAACATTCCAAAGAATTTGATCTTAGTAGAAGCCCTTGAAGTTAATAATAAAGAGGACATTTGGTAACTGGCTGAAAGCAGTGTGGGGCAAGGTGTGGAGTGAGGAAGAATCTAAATTGAAAGGGGCTGAAAAAATGAAAGGGAGATTAAGGAAGCTGTAATAGTAAGTGTGGGGAATTTTTTTGGTTTGGGTTTGGGTTTTTCTGAGGAGTTTGGTTCTGAAGGAAAAGGAGGAAAATTTTAGAACAATAAAATAAGGGAGTGTTGTGATGTCAGGTTGGGGAATATCACCATATGTATTTAGACAGGAACAAATTGATGGATCAGGAAGCAAAGACCTGTGGCTTAGCATTTACAAAGGATAAGTCCTATCCAGCCCCCACAGTCACTCTGGGAATTGTGAGATTTTTTTTAAATACACTGTATTATTTTTTTTTTCTATCAGGGTCCTGGATTTTAAAGACTATATAAGGGAGAATCCCTGAGTTGAGTTTCAAGACTTTTGTCCATATAGTCTACAGATTTTTTTCATTCTCTTTGTCCTGAGAAATGTGGTTCTTTCACAGACTGGCTAACAGGAAGAGTACAGTGATAATACTATTCCTGTGGCTGTACAAAACCTCATCTATCTGTTTAGGGAAGGGCTGAGAGTCTGATGGACCATCTCTTAATTAGCGATCACCAATTAAAGATGTTCTGGGATGATCAAGGAAGGGGCTGAATGATGAGCTGCTAAAAATGTGTGTATATATACATATATATAACTGGGCTAGTAGTTTTTGTTTGCCTTATGATGACCAAGAAAGTCATTTGACCATAATTAGGATGCCTTGACCAGTTAATTAAAAATTACTTTAAAATTAAGAAAAATCAGACTCTACTTCTTTGATTCGAGCCACTTTTTTTGAGTCAACAGAACTTCATATCTCTGGCTAAAGCCCTACAGAGAATCATTCAGTAAAAGATTCACAAGGGAAACCAAATTGCAAAATCAGTCAAGAACATCGAATTACAACCATACTTCCTGCTGTCTTATTGTGTTCTGGAAACTGCTTGACTCCAGCTCCTTATTAAGTATTCTGTCTCCTGAACACACTGAAAACAACACATAACAAGTCATTCCCTGCAGAATATTGACTTAGGAACTGGGAGCACTATAGAGCATTGTAGCTTTCCCTCATAAAAGCCTCCGCTGTGTTCTCTTTGAGAAGATGCCAAAAGGCTTAGTAGATGTTAGCTTAAATGTAATTAGTGCAATTTGGTCCTTATTTGGAATATTTGATTTCTCTATTATACATTCAACTATACTACTTGGCATGACTCTTAGAATCTAATTATTATGCTGAAATACATAGATTGCTATTTATATCCTAGTTTTCCTTCAAACTATCTCATTTAGTTGAGTTCATTAGCTTCCATTGATTCAACTACAATCTCTATGTATATGATTGCTAGATTTATATATCCAATCCTAATTTCTCTCATCAGATTCATTTTCTCATCCTCACCTGCCTTTTGAATATCTTGAATATCCCAAAAAAAACTCAAGATCTCTCTTCCCCAAACATTCTCACTTCCAAATTTTCCTATTATTTTTCCAGGGAAATGTATTGGCTCCAAGGCAGAAGAGCTAGGCAATGGGGGTCAAGTGACTTGCCCAGGGTCACACAACTGGGATTTGAACCTAGGACCTCCTGTCCCTAGGCCTATCTCTCAATCCACTCAGCTACCCAGCTGCCCCCACCTTCTACTTGCAGAGACCCACATTCTATTCATTTTCCTCAACTCCTCATTATGAGAAATTAAAATTTTAGCAAATATTTTGATGAAGACATAACTGTCATACTCATTAAACTTTCAGAAGACAAAAAATATGAGAGGGTTACTGAATTAAATGTTAAGATGAAAAATACCTAACTTTAGAGGCTGAAGAAATGGATTGAATCAAAAAAAGATTAATTTCCTTACAGTTGAGTACAAATGTAAAACTTTACATGTGAGTACAAATAATCCACTTCATTGATAGAGGACGAGGGTGGCATGCTTAATCAGTAATCTGGAAAGGATTTAAAGGTTTTAGTGGAAAGTTGAATAATGGTGAAGAGTGTGATAAGGCAACCAACAAAAGTTAGTGCCATCTTGGGCCAAATTAAAAGACAAAACTTCCAGGAAGAAAGAGGTGATGGTTCCATTGCATTCATTTCTTAGTACTACAATTTAAGAAGTATATTGACAATCTGGAATGTGTCCATAGAAAGGTAACTGGGATGGTAAAGGACATTGAGACCATGTCCTAAGCCCACGTAGCAAGTAGAATTCTAAGAAGAGTGAATAGAAAGACTTAGAATTAAGCCACTTTGGTGTAAATCTTGCCACAGATTGTCCCATGACCTTTAGCAAGTCACTTAATGCTTCCAGGCCTCATTTTCCTTCAAGATTAGGCTGAATGGTTGGTAAAGTTTCTCCTGACTCTAAATCTATGATCCTTTGGTCTATTGGGCTATGGATTTTACCCTCAATATAAGAAGAGAATATGGTGGCCATCATTAAGTATCAGAAGAATATCATGTGGAAGACAGATTAGAGACTCTTTGGTCCTGCAGTAGAGAATGATGCACAATGGATGGAAATGTTGGACAGAACTTTAAAAAAGTAATATCTTGACATCAGGGAGAAAAATCACAAAAATTTGAGCTGCCCCCCAGGGGAATGAGTTCCCTTCAAACATAGTGGAAGTTTAAATATGAACAAGATGATTTCTTCTAAAATGTGGCTCCTCCTCAAATTTTGAAGACTCTGAGCCCCAGATCTTATGGCCATCTATGGTCTTAGGGGTACAATGTGACTAAGACTCTTCACCTGCCTTTTGGCTCTCCACTCTATCCATGACTACAGCCATAGTCAAATGGTCAACCCTTTGCTGTTGTCAGAGCCATGGGCTGAATAAGACCTATTCATTGAGCTCATGGTCAAATTGCAGCTCACAGAATTTCTATATTTTATTATGTTAGGAACTTGCTAGGAAACTCCAAAACTGTAATGGCTTAACAATAATAACACAATTAGAAAGTATCAGAGACAGGACATGAACTTTTCAGTCTTCTTTTCTCTAAGACAAGGCTTTTGTTGTTTGTTTTTTATTCCCTACTCCTTAATACCATTCATGGATCTAATTAAACTAAAGATCAACCATACTAGGAAGATAACATAGTATTATTTCCCCTACCATACAGTTAAGGAAATGTATACTCAAAGAATTAAATATATAATATGAATGTAAAACCCCATGGGTGGAAACTTACCAAAGGCTTGGTGAATTGTTGATTTATAGCTTTATGTCTTCAGACATGACTAGTTTCTAGACAGTATAACTTAGGTCCTTAGCTTGTGTGAGAAGCCAGTAGTGGTGGTCAAGCTTTCCAACAACACATGGCTAAGTTCAAACAATGGAATAAAGCTTTTTCAGCATTACCTTCATACCCCTAAACTATGATCACTCTCTTCATTGAAATATCTCATATTTCTTATTTGTATCTTTGAATGAATATAGACTTTCTCATCTACAATGCAAACTCTTCAAGAGTATAGTCTATGTCATTTATATATCTATATACATATATGTATTTGTATTGTGTAATTACAATTTTGTAGCATAGGACTTCATTTCCCAGAATTCCTCTTTCTTCCCCACATTATGTCCTTATATTTTGTAGATAAAAGTTTGTATAAACTCAACTTTTTCTGCCCTCTCCCTCTTCTCCTGTTTTCACAGTCCAGTAAACTTGTCTTTATTCACCTATATGTCTATCTTTTTATTCCTTTACTTCAAGTGATTATTAATAAATCATTTAAAATATAATACATGGAGTTATCAGATATTAATTTTAATCTTACAGTATCACAAGTGCTTAGAAGCATGCCTGGTTCATTATAGGGATTTCATAAATATTTTGATTCATTATTTCATAGCCAACTTGTATAACTCAAGTCTAATTGAATATCATTAAAGAGATTTTGAAGTGATGAGTAGCACACATTTCCCCTATTCTACTTGCAGATATGTGTGCCATTCTTTTGGAAATATTAATGCCTATAATAATTGCATTGAGTGTTTATACAGCACTCCAAAATTGGAAAAAAATTTGATTTGTTAGCTCATTTGAGCCTCATAAAAACCCAGCGAAGGGACTTCCAGGTAAACATGGCGGCAATCTAGATGCAAATTAATTCCTTTCCCCCGAACCAAAAGAAATAGACTACCTCAAAAGAGCATAAAAATCATCTTTAGAAGATTGGAGGGACTCTCCAGCAGCCAACAGCAATGAATGTAAGTGGGGTTTGAACACTTCCACACTATAAGAGGGCAAGAAATCTCGCTGCCAAGCGTGAGCTGAGCTGAGCTGCCCTCACCCACCCCAGGGTAGGGACCAGCACACTCACCAGAGAGAGCAAGTGAGTGAGGAACATCTCTGCAGTGAGTGGGGAGCACTCAAGGGTCCTTGGGGTCTAAAGAGGACTCCCAGAGAACTACTCCTCAGAGCAGTTTCACTGGAGAGCTTGCAGACCACGGGTGGCTCCTGCAAACTCCGAATGCTATGGAGGCTCTAAAAACAGCCTGAGGCAAAAATCTCCTCCACTCCTCACTGTAGTGGGAGGGGGGGCACACCAGGGACCCTGGGAACTGACAAGGACTACCAGGGAACTACCCTGTGGAGCAGTTTTACAGGGGAAGCCTGCCCACACGGGAGAGAGACAACAGACTGTGTGGGTGGATGCGCCAACAAACTTTGGAGGCTAGGAAGAATCAACCTGAGACAAAAACATCAAAATCTGCCTATTTCACTCAGATTTCTGACTGACCACCAAAGGGATGGGTCAGTGTGCCCAAGATCAACCCTACAAAAAGAAAGGGAAAAAAGTGACTATTGGAAACTTTTATGGAGGGAAAACAGACAAAAAAGAGGATGAAATGCAAACAAAATCAAAACACGCCCAAAAAAATGGAAACTACCCACAAGTTCTAGAAGAACTCAAAATGGACCTTATCCAAAAGATGGAAACCATCTGGCTAGAAAAATGGGAACAAATTCAAAAAGAAATCTTCAGCCTGACAGGCAAAATCTCACAATTGGAGAAAGAGCTGGAAGCCTCTAACAGAAGGGCAGACCAAACTGAAAAGCAAAACCAGTCCTTAAAGACCAGAATTAAGCAACTGGAAGACAGTGATCTTGTAAAACAGCAAGAATTAATAAAGGAAAGTAAAAAATTAATGAATTAGAAGAAAACATAAAATATCTCACTGACAAGGTGACAGACCACGAAAACAGAGGAAGGAGAGACAACTTGAGAATCATTGATCTACCTGAAAAACCAGAGATTAACAAAAACCTCAATGCCATACTACAAGAAATCATCGAAGAAACTTGTCCCAAAGTTCTCAAACACGAGGGCAAAATAGACATCGAAAGAATTCATAGAATACCCTCTATACTAAATCCCCAAAAGACAACCCCCAGGAATGTAATCACCAAACTCAAGAGCTTCCAAGCTAAGGAGAAAATATTACAAGAAGCTAGGAAGAGAAACTTCAGATACAGAGGATCATCAATAAGGATCACACATGACCTAGCAGCAAGCACGCTAAGAGACCATAAAGCCTGGAACACAATATACATAAAAGCAAGAGAACTGAGTCTTCAACCAAGAATCATCTACTCATCAAAACTGACTATATATTTCCAGGGGAAAGTATGGGCATTCGACAAAATAGAAGATTTCCAAATATTCATAAAGGAAAGACCAGAACTCAGTGGAAAGTTTGACATCCAAACACAAAGAGCAAGAGAAACATGAAAAGGTAAATATGAAAGAAAGGGAAAAGGAGAAAAGTGCTTTATTTTTTCTTTTATTCAAACCCTCTTCTATAAGGTCTACAATTAGATCAAATTATATATTCTAAAATATGGGGGAAATGTAATGTGTGACTTTCAAAAATTGTATGCATTAATAGAGTAATCAGAAGAATCACTCATAGAGAAAGATTGGGGGCATTAACATGATTTGGAGGGGAGGGAGAAAAAAGAAAGAAAAAGAAAAGGAAGAATAAATGAAGGTACTAAGATATACTTGAAGAAATAGAAATAAATTAAAAAGAACAATCTTTGTCACACAAAGATATACACAGGAAGGGGAGGGGAAGAATTCTCTTATAAGGAGAGGAAAAGAGTGCTAAGTGGTAATACTAAAACCTTACTCTCAGTGAAACCAACTCTGAGAGGGAAGAGCATCTAGATCAATTTGGATCTTGAATTCTATCATATCCAACAGAGTAAGGGGGAAGGGGAAACCAAGAGGGATATGGGGGAGGGAACACAAAAAGTGAGGGGAGAAGAGGGGTGAGGGAAAGGAAATAAAAAGGGAGGGGGGGGAAGCATAACAAGGGAGGGGACTAGGGGGACTGGTTTAAAATAAACCATGGGTTCAAAAGGTAATAGCAAAAGAAGAAAGGTCAAAATTAGGGGAGGATATGAAAAGGCTGGCGAACTCACAAGTGACAATCATAAAATTGAACGTGAATGTGATGAATTCACCCATAAAATGTAGATGAATAGCAGAGTGGATTAGAATCCAAAATCCTGCCATATGTTGTCTTCAAGACACACACATGAGACAGGTTCATACTCACAAGGTCAGAATTAAGGGATGGAGTAAGACCTTTTGGGCCTCAACTGATAGAAAGAAGGTAGGAGTTGCAATCATGATATCTGACAAACCAAAAGAAAAAAATAGACCTGATTAAAAGGGATAGGGAAGGTATATATATTTTGTTTAAAGGGACTATAGACAAAGAGGAAATATCACTAATCAACATGTATGCACCAAATGGTATAGCACCCAAATTTCTAATGCAGAAACTAGGAGAATTGAAGGAGGAAATAGATAATAAAACTATACTAGTGGGAGATCTGAACCAAGCACTATCAAATTTAGGTAAAGCAAATCAAAAAATAAATTAAAAAGAGGTAAAAGAGGTAAATGAAATCTTAGAAAATTTAGAGTTGATAGAAATAAGGAGAAAAAATAAGTAGGGATAAAAAGGAATACACCTTCTTTTCAGCAGCACATGGCATATTCACAAAGATTGACCATACACTAGGTCAGAAAAACATAGCACACAAATGTAGAAAAGCAGAAATAATCAATGCAACCTTTTCAGATCATAAGGAAATAAAAATAATGATCAGTAAGGGTACATGGAGAGCAAAATCAAAAATCAATTGAAAATTAAATAATATGATACTCCAAAATTTGTTAGTTAGAGAACAAATCATAGAAACAATTAATAATTTCATTGAAGAAAATGACAATGGTGAGACATCCTTTCAAACCTTATGGGATGCAGCCAAAGCAATACTCACAGGAAAATTCATCTCCCTGAGTGCATATATTAACAAATTAGAGAGGGCAGAGAAAAATGAATTGGACATGAAAATCAATAATCTTGAAAGTGAATGAATTAAAAAACCCCAGAACAAAACCAAATTAGAAATCTTAAAAATTAAAGGAGAGATTTTTATTAATCTTTTTTAATTAAAAATTTTTTAATTTTTTTATTTTTAATTATTTTTTTTAATTTTTAATTAAAAATTAATTTTTTATTTTTATTTTATTATTTTATATTATGCATATATTGTTAAATATATATTATAAAAATCAATTTTATTATTGAAAGTGATAGAACTATTGAATTAATAAATAAGGCAAGAAGCTGGTACTTTGAAAAAACAAACAAAATAGACAAGGTACTGGTCAACCTAATTTTAAAAAGGAGGGAAGAAAAGAAAATTAACAGTATCAGAGATGAAAAGGGGGAACTCACCTCCAATGAAGAGGAAATTAAGGCAATCATTAAAAACTACTTTGCCCAATTATATGGCAATAAATATGCCAATCTAGGTGATATGGATGAATATTTACAAAAATATAAACTGCCTAAACTAACAGAAGAAGAAATAGAATTCTTAAATAATCCCAAACAGACAAAGAAATCCAAGAGGCCATCAAAGAACTCCCTAAGAAAAAATCTCCAGGGCCTGATGGATTCACTAGTGAATTCCATCAAACATTCAAAGAACAGCTAACCCCAATACTATGCAAACTATTTGACATAATAAGCAAAGAGGGAGTTCTACCAAACTCCTTTTATGACATAAACATGGTATTGATTCTGAAGCCAGGCAGGTCAAAAACAGAGAAAGAAAACTACAGACCATTCTCCCTAATGAACATAGATGCAAAAATCTTAAACAGGATACTAACAAGAAAACTTCAGCAAGTGATCAGGAGGGCCATTCACTATGATCAAGTAGGATTCATACCAGGAATGCAGGGCTGGTTCAATATTAGGAAAACCATCCACATAATTGACCATATCAACAAGCAAACCAAATCACATGATTATTTCAATAGATGCAGAAAAAGCCTTTGATAAAATGCAACACCCATTCCTTTAAAAACACTAGAAAGTATAGGAATAGAAGGGACTTTCCTAAAAATAATAAACAGTATATATCTAAAACCATCAGCAAACATTATCTGCAATGGGGATAAACTAGATGGATTCCCAATAAGATCAGGAGTGAAACAAGGATGCCCACTATCACCTCTATTATTTAACATTGTACTAGAAATGTTAGCAGTAGCAATTAGAGAAGAAAAAGAAATTGAAGGCATTAAAATAGGCAAGGAAGAGACCAAGTTATCACTCTTTGTGGATGATATGATGGTCTACTTAAAGAGTCCTAGAGAATCAACCAAAAAGCTAGTCAAAACAATCAACAACTTTAGCAAAGTAGCAGGATACAAAATAAACCCACATAAGTCATCACCATTTCTATATATTTCCAACACAGCTCAGCAGCAAGAACTAGAAAGAGAAATCCCATTCAAAATCACCTTATACAAAATAAAATACTTAGGAATCTACCTCCCAAGACAAACATGGGAACTATATGAACACAACTACAAAACACTCTCGGCACAATTAAAACTAGACCTGAGCAATTGGAAAAACATTAACTACTCATGGGTAGGATGAGCCAATAAAATAAAAATGAACTTTCTACCCAAACTGATCTATATATTTAGTGCCATACCCATGGAACCTCCAAAAAAAATTTTTTTACTGAATTAGAAAAAACCATAACAAAGTTCATTTGGAAAGACAAAGGATCAAAGATATCCAGGGAAATAATGGAAAAAATACAAAGGAAGGGGGCCTTGCAGTCCCAGATCTCAAACTATATTATAAAGCAGTTGTCATCAAAACAATTTGGTACTGACTAAGAGACAGAAAGTAGGATCAGTGGAACAGATTTGGGGTAAGCGACCTCAGCAAGACAGTCTATGACAAACCCAAAGACCCCAGCTTTTGGGACAAAAATTCACTATTTGACAAAAACTGCTGGGAAAATTGGAAGACAGTGTGGGAGAGATTAGGTTTGGATCAACACCTCACAACCTACACCAACATAAACTCAGAATGGGTGAATGACCTGAAAATAAATTAGGTGAACACAGAATAGTATACATGTCAGACCTTTGGGAAGGGAAAGACTTTAAAACCAAGAAAGACATAGAAAGAGTCACAAAATGTAAAATAAATAATTTTGATTACATCAAATTAAAAATTTTTTGTACAAACAAAATCAATGTAACTGAAATTAGAAGGGAAGCAACAAATTGAAAAACAATCTTCATAACAAAAACCTCTGACAAAGGTCTAAATACTCAAATTTATTAAGAAGTAAAGCAACTCTACAAAAAAAATCAAGTCATTCTCCAAATGATAAATGGGCAAGGGACATGAACAGGCAGTTCTCAGCCAAAGAAATCAATACTATTAATAAGCACATGAAACAGTGTTCTAAATCCCTGATAATCAGAGAGATGCAAATCAAAACAACTCTGAGGTATCACCTCACACCTAGCAGATTGGCTAACATGACAGCTATGGAAAGTAATGAATGCTGGAGGGGATGCGGCAAAGTCAGGACATTAATTGATTGCTGGTGGAGTTGTGAATTGATCCAACCATTCTGGAGGGCAATTTGGAACTATGCCCAAAGGGTGATAAAAGACTGTCTGCCCTTTGATCCAGCCATAGCACTGCTGGGTTTGTACCCCAAAGAGATAATAAGGAGAAAGACTTATACAAGAATATTCATAGCTGTGCTCTTTGTGGTGGGTAAAAATTGGAAAACGAGGGGATCCCTTCAATTGGGGAATGGCTGAACAAATTGTGGTATATGTTGGTGATGGAATACTATTGTGCTCAAAGGAATAATAAAGTGCAGGAATTCCATGGAGACTGGAACAACCTCCAGGAAGTGATGCAGAGTGAGAGGAGCAGAACCAGGAAAACATTATACACAGAGACTGATACACTGTGGTACAATCGAAGGTAATGCACTTTTCCATTAGTCTCAATGCAATGTCCCTGAACAACCTACAGGGCCCAAGGAGAAAAAAACACTACCCACAAGCAGAGGATAAACGGTGGGAGTAAAAACACCGAGAAAGGACAACAGCTTGACTACAGGGGTAAAGGGGATATGATCGAGGAGAGACTCTGAATGAACCCCCTACTCTGGAAACTAATAGCAAGGAAATGGGCTTGGGTTGAGGATGCATGTGACACGCAGAGGAATCATGCATCGCCAATGGGAGTGGTGGGGGGAGGAAAAAAAGTGATCTTTGTTTCTAATGAATAACGTTTGAAAATGACCAAATAAAATAATGTTTAAAAATTTAAAAAACAGCAAAGTAGATGTTATCATCAACATTTTATATATAAGGAAACTGAGGCTGCGGTGAAGTGGTTTGCCCATTCAAACGCATCTATCCTGACTCAAGGTTCAGATTTCTCTCCACTATTAATCATGAGATTTACAGACAAGTGAGAGGTGTTTCAGTCTTGACTTTTTCTAGCACAGGGCCTGGAACACAGAAGATGCTTATTCAATACTTATTGACTGAGTGATCAACAGTCTACAAGTTATATGACCAGAATTAAATCATTTGGGCCCCCCCTCTGAACCACAGTAAAAAATGTCAGAATGTGTGGTACCTGGATCTCAGAGATAATTAGATGCGTTGCAAACTAAAAATATCTTAGAAATATACTTCACAGTTATTAACACAGAATTCCCAAGCAATTGGGAAACAGCAATGCTCCTGGGAAGTCAGAAGAGTAGCTAATGATCATTCTTCTCATGATCTCTCCTCATCCTCTGGGCCCAGAAATGCCCAGGAGGGCAGGTCCCTATCCTCCATGGCTGGTTTATGTGTGCCCACATTTGGAGCACTTGAAGAGATGTCATCTTGGGGCTTCGGTTAGTCTAGAACTAATGGGAGCTTGAGAATTTGGAATGAGAGGACTTCCCCTGAAGTCAAACTCCTTTTATTCCTGATAATCTGTATGTGCTTGGGAAAGTGTCTAAGGGAACAAACTGAGCCAAAAGGATCCATTTCAGAGAGATAGTGGGTCTTATTCTGAGTCTGAGTAGAATCTTCTCATACCCAGCAAAGACACAATGAAAAGGACGTGAGTGATGGGGTGAATAGGTAGGACTTTTATCATTCTGGAATTACTAACTAACCTTAAAGAGAAGAGAGAGATCACCTTCAAAGGTCAGAGTCTGAAGGTTTAGAATAGCCATACCTTAGAGATCATCTAGTCCATCAGCTTCATTTCTGAAGGGAAAAGACCCAGGATTTCTTTTGTACTTTTTGATCTATAAATTGATTTACAGTTATAATTTCATTTGATCTTCATAACAATTTGGGAGGTAGGTGACACCATTCTACCTATTTTACAGATGACAAAACTGAGGCAGAAGGAAACTTAAATTATTTGATCAGGTTCGCATGGCTAGTATGGGTCAGGCAGGATTTTAACTTAGGTCTTCCTGAATTCAATTCACTATACCACTTATATGTTTCTATGAAATTGATATATGAGTTCCTCAGTCCAATTCATGTTGCTAAGTATTTATTGAGCCATAAAAGAAGGCTGTCCTAGATTAATTATCTCTAACATTTCTTCCTCCTCCTACTAGACTGTTCTCTCTATCAGTATATATGCAAGGCCAGGTGCTCAGGGGTAAAGATAGGAAGATAAAGCATACTGTCTTCTTGCTCAAACTATTCTCCTTCTATTCTAATGGTAGGGGGAAAGGATGTCCCATTTACATCGAATAATATGTAGAAGTAGTAAGGGAAGGGAGGCAAAGGAGACATAAAGGTGTAGGAAGGAAGGAAAAAGAAGAGAAAAAAGAGGGAGAGATTAAGAGAGACAGAGAGAGAATCATAGTAAAAATTGAGAAGGAAAATGCTTTCAACTGGAGATATCAAAGAAAGATAGCTAGAACATGCAGAGTGTCCGGGCTAGGCTTTGCAGGAACAATAACGATTCTGAAAGATTACATAAGAACAGAGGACATTTGAGAAAGGAGAAGCATGTTCAACTGAGTAGAGGCCAGAAATGGCAAGCTTACTTTGAAGAAGACTTGGCAGACCAATTGGACTGAAACGTAAAGAGTAAAAAGAGGAATAATGAGAAACGAGTTGTAGAACGATGCTAGAAAAGGTCCTTAAATACCTGATGAAAGGGATTGCTTGTTACATGGACAAACAGCAGTGATAGGGAACTACTAGATTCACCTGAAAAGAACGACGGTCTTATGGGCCCAAGGCACGGTATTTTGAAAACTTTGTGAAGACAATGGAAAGAGAGAGACTCTTCAGGAGGCAATATAATAGCCCAGAACAAGGGTGATGAGGACCAGAAATATCAGGATGGCTTTGGAACTAAAAGGGCCAGAATGGAAGCAAGTGTAGTTTTATTGGAAGAATTGAAAGAATGTAGGAACTTATAACATGTGGCTGTTGCTGGAATGGGTAGTCATCCCTGATTTGGATGCTGAGTCTGGATGAGGGAGAACATCGAGATGCTACCAAAGAAACAGGTAAGTTATAAGGAAGAACTGGTTTGGAGGAGACAGAATCAAGATGGATTCAAACTTTACCTTTGAGAACTCACTAACCAATCTCTCTGGTCTTTTACTTGAAGTGAGAGAGAAAAAGGAGTTGTGGTAGGAGATAGCAGTGAAGCAAAGATTATCTGCAGGGTAACACTCTGACCATGGGCATAATGGCAGGAAAAGGGTGGCACACTGATGAGACAATAAGGATGAGATGAAATCAATGAAGACACCCCAACCCAATAATTTCTATAGGAAAACACTGTAAAAACGTGACTTAAGTACAGAAGTATTGGCATAGCGTACACAGATGAATTAGAGTGTAAAAATGGAGACTTGAAACCAGGACTTCAATCCCCAGAACTCCTTCCTCCACTTCCCCAGAATGCTTTGTAATCTCACTGAATTCTCACCTGGGTAAGGTCAAGAATTTCTATTAAACCTGGCTGTAAAGGCTTTTGGGTGGTTTTTCCTACTTCCGCTCCTGAGCAGACGAGTCTTTTCCTGATGTAGGTGAGATTGTCTAGGCCCCTCTCTCTCTGGCCTAGACACATGCTTTTCTTACTTGTATATTCTTAAATTCTTAATCTTAAATAAACCTCTCAAAATATAATACTCCTTGCAGAGAGAAACCAATTTCTACTTCCTCAGTTTCCCCTAAATTTTAACTGTTACAAGAGAGATATGTGAAGTCACTGGGAGGAAAAGGAGCATGAGGAAAATGGGTTCACCACTGGGGAAGGACATAGGGAAAGAGGGAGGTTGTTGTGACACATGCTTGTGATCCCTGTTACTGAGGAAGACTGAAATTGATGGATCACTTGAGGTCCTAGGTTCTAAAGAGAAGTGGGGCTAAAGACAATTGGGTGTCCCCAGTAAGACTAGCATCAATATAATGAGCCATGAGGAGTAAGTAGGTCACTGGGCTACAAGAGGATGGATGGACTAGCCCAAGTTCAAAATGGAATTAACAGCAGGATCAAGAGATGGGACCCCAGTGTCTCCAATGTAGGGAAAATTGGGAGATCCAGTCTCCAGAAGAAGAAAAAAAAAGCAGCAGCACTGGACTTTATGTAAGGACAAATGGACTCTAGTTTTACTTCTGCCACTAGCTCAGAGTTGAAGAATAAATTTCTGTAGCCCTAAGCAAATCATGTAACCTCTCTATGGCCTTTGTTTTTTCATCCATTAACAGAAAGAGATGATAATAGCTAAAAGATATCCAATACACCTTTCAGTTTTGATTTATTTCAGTTCTAAAGCTCCTGAAGACTCATATCATTCTAGGTTTGAGGTTCTACGTTCCAAGGCTCCTTCATTCAGATCTAATATTTCCTATTGGGAATACCCTTCTATCCCTGACATGTGGGCTCATTTTCTAATAACCTGTGATGCTCTGGATCTAAATATCTCTCCATACTCTTCTTCCCCAACTAGGAAAAAAATGCTGACAGAGTACCTCCAGTATGACAACACTACTAACTAATAGTTTATTTTAAAATTCTTATGAGAGTTTTTTATTATTATTTCTGACAAACTAGAAATAGGAAGTAAGGCAGAATAATTATGGAGTGCTGAACCTGGAATCGAGTGGTCTTGAGTTCAAAATCTGTCTTATATATCACTACAGGGACTCTGGACAAAACACTTCACCTCTCCTTGCCTAGTTTCCTCTTCTGTATCCATGAGGAAATATTAACACCTATGTCTCACGGCTGTTGTGAGGATTAAATTTTAAAATAAAGTGCTTTTGCCAATTTTAGGGTGCTAGATGAAGGCTATTTATTAATTTTCTGATTTACACAGGCCAGAAAAGGCTTTACCCTTCAGATATTCTTCTCCTGCTGTCACTGCTGAAAGCAAACATGCCTGGACCCTTTTTGAAACTCGTTTTAGGAGTCAGGTTAAAAGTGACAAGGAAAGTCATGCTTCCCCAGTTGCATTATGTGTAGTAACCTTAGGAAACCAAACTAAGAGGGTAAGAAAAATGGGAGAGCATCCTCAGATACAGTTGGAATGTGGCTGCTTTTGCTCAACTTCTTTCTTGTCCTTCTTTTCAATCTTTGTTATGAGGGATGGCCCTTTGGGTCAGGTACTGGGGAGGAATAAATTCAAATAGGAAGGTAATGTGGAACCAAACTATTTCAATAAAACAATATATTTTAAAGAAAAGTCCCCAACACAGAATTAAAAGCTATTTCATTCCTTATTTGAGGTCAACAAAAATCTCTTGATTTTTCTCTCTGTATCCTTTATTTGCAGATAATGTGAAAACCATGATCCAAGGGAATGGCACCAGAGTGACTGAGTTCATACTAGTGGGATTTGCAGTTCGACAAGAATTACAATACATTCTCTTCATTGTGTTCCTGGTCATCTACATGACTTCTCTAGTAGGCAATGTTGGTATGATTCTGCTCATCAAGTGTGATGCTCGCCTTCACACTCCCATGTATTTTTTCCTCCAAAACTTGGCTTTTGCTGACCTCTGTTACACCTCTGCCATTACTCCCAAGATGCTATTGAACTTCCTGGTCTTGGATAAATCGATCTCATTCTCTGGGTGTGTGATGCAATTGTATGTTTATGGCATATTTGCCACAAGTGAATGTTACCTTCTGGCTGCCATGGCTGTAGACCGTTATGTGGCCATCTGCAACCCACTCCGTTATCCAGTAGTCATGTCCCAAAAGGTCTGCATTCTACTCATCTCTGTCTCCTATGTTATGGGTTTCCTGAATGCCACCACACACACAGGCTTTCTCTTTTCACTGTCCTTCTGCAATTCCAATATAATCAATCACTTCTTCTGTGATGCACCCCCAATCCTGGTGCTTTCCTGTTCCAATATTGATGTCAATGTCATGTTGTTAGTCATTTTTGTGGGATTTAACCTTTCAAATACATTGCTGGTTGTGTTCTTCTCCTATGTTTACATCCTGGCTGCCATCTTGAGGATGTCCTCCAAATCAGGGAGGCACAAAGCCTTCTCTACTTGTGCCTCCCACCTGACTGCAGTCACCATTTTCTATGGCACACTCTTTTACATGTATTTACAACCTTCTTCCAGTGAGTCACAAGAGAATGATAAAGTGGCTTCTGTGTTTTATGGTATTGTGATACCCATGCTGAACCCCTTGATCTACAGTCTGAGGAACAAGGAGGTAAAAGAGGCCATGAACATTATCACAAAAAAATTTTCCTGAGGGAGGCCTTACAATCTAGGGAGTAATTTTGAAAGAACTAAGAACTAGCTGGCTTCAACCTGTTTTTTCTAGATATTTTAGTACATTATTTCCCTTATCACAATCTTCAGCCTAACATAGGTGATTTTCTAGTTTTTCCTTAAATCACACATAGCATTCCATCTTCCATTTGTGTTATTTCACAGTAGTCATCCTTGATGCCTGGAATGCCCTCCCACCTTACATGTACCTTGAAGAATCCTATATTTTCTTCAGTAGTCTGCTTAAGAATAACATTCTCCGAAAAGTCTTTTCTGAGTTGTTTGGCAAGTGAAAGATGAAATGTCTGAGAAACAAAGGGTTGAGTTTCTGAGCATATCAATTTATTCATTCCAATTACATAACTAATCAGGACTGGTTTCCTTCATCATCTTTGGCACTGGACCCTAAATAGAAGAAAAGATGATTTTTTATAGTTAAAAACAATTAATCAAATAATATCAAGCAATTTAAATAAAACAATTAACCAGGAGAGGAAAATCACATCATCTGATTTCTGATTGGAGGAAAGATGAGGGAGTTTCTGTTTTCAGAATTAATGGGTACAATTCCATAAAAATCAGAAAGGTGTGCCACTCTCACCAAAAACTGTTTCGATGGAAAGAATAACTGATTGACCAATAAATGGGCACTTTCAGATAAGATATATAGATTGCTTGAGATGTATAATTGTGAGAAAACTGCATCAGTCATCAGGTCAGACTTCGTTTCTGGTGAGCAAAGCCTAGTATCTTTAAGAGTGTCTAAGCAGTATGGTAGGGTTTGGACCAACCTCTCAAAGATTCAAACAATCAGGATTTTTCAGAATTCTCACAATTGAATAGTTTTCTCACAAGTCAGAAATTGGACTAGACTCACAATTGAATAGAAAGAGAACTGTCCTATGATGTGAGCCAGATGAGGAAATGGCTGAGATACTTGGGAAAAAAATTCTCTTACTAAAAAAGTTTTAATTTAAATTTTTTTTTGGATAAGCAAGAGAATTGAGCTAGCTGCAGAATTGAATCACAAGATGGCATTAATATGGTTCACTTGTTTTCCACTACCACTTGCTCTTCTAATCTCATCAGTTCCCCTTTTGTATTCATGTAGGAGTGGGCATCACACTTCCCCCATGGATCACTTATCTATAAGCCAAATGTATAAAGTTTTTCAGATAATCAGAATTATATAAATCAGGCTACAAATCAAACTACTTAGAAGACTCATAATGTACTAATTTTGAGAAATGTATTGTTGTTGTTGTTGCCAAGGTAATCAAGAAAATTTTAACATGAACATAAATATCATGAAACAAAATGTCAAAGTAGTACAATAATGATCATCAGTTTATTAACTAACATCAAATCTCCTTGTATCCAAGTAACCAACTCATGGTATCCATTTAATCATCACACAGGGTCTCAAGTCCCAGATGTCCATATAATCACCTAGTCTTTGAAAATATTTTTATTGGACATTATGAAACAAGCTTCATCCTTGGGGCAGCTCTGAAGAGAGCTCTGCTTCCCTGATTCCAAATCGCTTATAGAGATTCCTAGGGGAAAAGTAACAAGACAATACAATTTAATACAACCTCTTTAATTTATTTCTCCAAACCCAGTAAATTTCAGTTTTTACATGCTACTTACTGTTTTTATCTTTTCCTAAGGTCTGTACCTGATATAAGAATTGTCAGTTCTGATTGATGGGAGTTCAATCCAAGACTAATGAAACTAGAGTGAGGCGGTATAGCAAAATTTTATTGTAGAAAAGGAAGGTAGGGTATGGGGGGAGTGGCAGAGGTGATATAGCAAGGCTTTATTGAAGGAAAGAAGGAGTATGGGGGGGTGCAGTTCCAGTAGAGGTAACTGTAGAGTCCCCTCTGAGTGGGGGAAAGCAAATGGGGTAAAAGGGGGAAAGGGGGAGATCAGCACCAATAAAGATGGCTGCTGAGTCTCCACCTGAGTAGAGATGGATGTAGCCTTTATAGGATAGTTGTCAGGGATTGGGTAATATGTGGTGCTTCTATTGGTCATGGTGGGCTATGTGGACCAACCTCATTGGATGGTAACAGAGTCTTGGTGTTCTTCCAGGTTTTCCTTGAGCTCGCATGTATTGAAGGGTGGTGGGATGCTGGTAATTTCTGGAGAGAATTTAATTCTGACTGTGGGTCAACAAGTCCTGGCTGAGTCGAGCACCAGAGAAATATTTAGATAGATAAGCTAAATGTCTTCTCTACCTTTCCGTATTTCTCTACTTCCACTCCTTCCACCTCTTTTGTAAATAAAAGCTATTAAAAGTCATGTCGACTTTGAGCAATAATACTTTAATTCGGCGACTACCACATTATTTATAACTTTATATATTTTGGTCAAACCATTAACTTAATTCCATCAAAGCATACTAGCTTTCATGTCAGTGTATATTTATGGTTTTATTTGGGGATTTTAGTTTTATATGAATGTTACAACAATGACCAACTCTTTCAACAGTGACCAATATGGAAATGTGTTTCGCAAGGTAATAAAAATAAATATAAATGCATATATATATCATTGTGAGAAAACTCTATCCATCAACTTTCAGAAGTCACTAGGTCTATGGTCAGTAGACCCTTAGCTAAGGATCTCTAAGCAGTCAGAATGGATGATTAAGCTTCCCAGCCCCAAAGGACTGGTCCAAACATTAAAGGTTTTTCCACCACTCCATGACTACTTTGCTCCTATGATTAGTATCCTTCCTGAAATATCTTATATAGACATATATCTTATATTTGTAAGAATGTATCAATGTGTATATACATAGATATATTTGAATGAATATATATTTTCTCCTATATAATGTAAATTCTTCAAGAGCAGGCTTTATTACATCTATATGTGTCAAGTGCCAAGTATGGTGCTTGGTTCCTATTAGGAATTTAATAACTTGTTTTCTATTGCTTAATTGACAATTACCCATCCTCTAACTGTATAGCATAAGCTTTATTGTACACCATTAAAGATATTACAACATGATGAATGGCACATATTTCCCAGATATGTGTGTAATAATACATAATACCTATAATAATAGCATTAAGAGCATTTATGTAGAAGTTTAAAATTTGCAAAACCCTTGATTTATTATCTCATATGAGCCTCATAGAAAAACTCTGTGGGGTAGGAGCTGTTATTATCCCCATTTTACTTATAAGGAAACTGAGGTTGAGGTCAAACGATTGTCCACAGCTAATAAGTGTCTGAGGTAATATTTGAACTCATCTATCCTGACTCCAAGTTCAGAGCTCACTCCACTGTGCCTCATCAGACTTATACACAAGTGAATGGTGTCTTAATCTTGGCTTTTTCCACCATAGTGTCTGACACATAGAAGAACTTCATTTAATGTCTATTGAATTAATAAAGGACCATTTACTAGTTACACAAACCAAAGTAAATCACTTGGGTGCTCTGAACCACAGGTCATTATCTATCTGCAAAATGAAAAATGACAAAAAGGCAGAGCCAGACCCTCAGAGATATAGAGAGTTAGATGCTTTGCAAACTTTAAAGTACCTTAGAAATGTGATTTATGATTATTACTGCAAAAGTCCTAAGTAATTGGGAAATAATGGCCCTCCTGGGAAGTTGGAAGAGTAGCTAATGATCACTTTTTCTTGTAATCTTTCTTCATCCTCTGGGTCCAGAAATGCCCAGGAGAGCAGGTCCCCATGCTATGTGGCTGGCTTACGTGTGCTCACATTTGGAGAACTTGAAGAGATGTCACCTTGAGACTTTGGTTGGCCTAAACCTGATAGGAGCAGGAAAACATGGAATGAGCTGACTTCTTCTGAAGACAATCTATATTTCCAATTAGCTGTGTGTACTTGGGAAAGTGTCATAGAGAAGAAGAAGAGCCTGGGGGATTAGGATCAGAGAAACAGTGGGGCTGGTTCTGAGGCTGGACAGGATCCTCTCACTCTCAGTAAAGCCTCAATGAAAAGGAAGTGAGTGATGGGGTGAGTAGGTAGTGCTTTTCATACTCCAGAATTACCAACTGACCCTCTGAAGAAGAGAGAAACTGCCTTCTGGGATCAGAGATCTTAAGATCTAGAACTTATATGACCTTTGAGATCATCTAGTCCATTTTCTTGATTTCTGGGAAGGAAAGACCCAAGATTCTATAGCATTTTATGGTCTATAAAGTTTTCACATATATTAATTCATTTGATCCTCATAACAACTCTGGGAGGTAGGTGCCATCATTCTCCACAATTTACATATGATGAAACTGAGGTTGAAGGAAAGTTAAATGACTTGCCCAGATTCACAAAAATAACAATTATCTGAGTCAGGATTTGAACTCAAGTTTTCCTGCACTCAATCCACTATACCACCTAGATGTCTCTAAGAAACTGATATATAAGTTTATCAATCTGGCTCATCTTTCTAAGTATTTATTGAGCCATGTCCTTTCTATTCTTAATTGGCTCTCCTTTGTACTAGGATATGCAAGACGTGATGCTCAGGGCTTAAGATAGAAAGATGAAAAGTCTTTCTGTCCTAGTGCTCAAGACATTCACCTCCTACTCCAATGGAAAGTGGGGAGGGATTGCCATTTACATTGAATAAAATGAAGAAAGAAGTGAACTACATGAGGCAAAGGAGACCTAGAGAGGGAGGAGGGAAAGAAAGAGGATAGGAGGTGATAGAGAGAGGTAGGAAGAAGGAGAGAGAGAGAGAGACAGACAGACAAACAGACAGACAGAAAGAGAGAGAGAGAGAGAGAGAGAGAGAGAGAGCATGCAATGCAGAAGATAGCACCAGAAAGAAAGAAACAGAGAGATAAAGAAAGAACCAAAGAAATATTCAGAGAGACAGAGATAGAAAGAGAGACAAAGACAGACAGACAGACAGACAAAGAGTAAAAATTAAGGAGGAAAGTGCTCCTAATTTGCAATATCAGAAAAGGATCCCTAAAATATATAGAATCCATTGAGGAACAGTAAGAATTCCAAAAGATGAGATCAGTAAGTAGAGAAAGTAGAAACTTGTTCATATGCATGAAGGCAAGACAAGGCAAGCTTACTGTGGAGAGCTAACAATTCATTCTGGCTAAAATAAGGAGTATATGAAGAGGAATAAGAAAGGAGTCTTAGAAGCAAGTTAGATGCGGGTCCTGAAATGCCCAATGAAAAGGTATGCATGGCTTATATATACTATCAGTGGCAATAGGGAGCTAGTAGATGTTCCTGAGGGCAGGAGCCTTGTGTGTCTGAGACAAGATATTTTTTAAACTATGTGAAGAATGGGTGAATAAGGAAGCTAATGGAGGTGTTAGGGGACAATATAATAGCCCAGACCCTGGTGATGAGGGCCTGGACTCTCAGTGTACCTTTGGGACTAAAAGGGATGGGATACTTTTTTAATAGGAAGAATTGGTAGAACCTGGCAACTTACTGGATGTGACTGACAAGGGAATGGGTAGATTCAAACATAAGTCAGGATTTGAGCCGGGGTAATGAACAGCATTGAAATGCCGCCAAAAGAAACAGGTAAGTTTCATAGGGACAAGAACGAAGATGAATTTAAACTTTATTTTTTATAAGTTAAAAATCTCTCTGGCTTTCCACTTGGAGCAAAAAAGATTTGGGGCAGCTGGGTGGCTCAGTGGATTGAGAGCCAGGCCTAGAGACGGGACGTCCTGGGTCCAAATCAGGCCTCAGACATTTCTCAGCTGTGTGACCCTGGGCAAGTCACTTGACCCCCATTGCCTAGCCCTTACCACTCTTCTGCCTTGTAGCCAATACACAGAATTGATTCCAAGATGGAAGGTAAGGGTTTAAAAATATATATTTGGGGTAAAAGATAGTAATGAAGCAAATACTAGCCGTGGCAGAGTAACACAGGTACAGTGGCCAGAAGAGGCATGACCAGGAATAAGGCAATAAAGATGAGGTAGCAGGGATGCATCAGATCAAACACACCGACCAAACAATTTTTAGGGACAAACATTGAAGAAATGTAACTTGGGCACATGTGTATCAACATGGCCCATGTAGTGGAAAGAAAGAGATCTGTGCAGCCACTAGGAAGAAAAAGAAATGGGGATGGCAAGGGCATGAGACGTGGATGGACAGGAGAGAGGGAGCTCATTGTGGCACATGCCTGGAACCCCTGTTACTGAGGGAGACTGAGACTGATGAATTCCTTGAGCTTAGCAGTCCCTGGAGCTATGGTGTGAGATCCAGTCTCCAAAAGAAAAGACAAGAACAGCATTGGACTATATGTGAGAATACCTGGACTCTAGTTCTAATCTGCCACTAGTTCAGAGATGAGAGACAGTTTAGTATGACCTTAGGCAGATGATGTAAGTTCCCTGTGAGCTCTGTTATCTCATCTATTAATGCAAAGATTCTTGACAAACTGATCTCTAATACCTTTCAGTTCTGATGTTCTGGAGTCTCTTGAAGGTCTCACACCTTTCTAGGTTCTATGTTTCAGAGTTCTTCCAATCAGATCTAACATAACCTATCCAGAGTACCCTTCTGTTTTTTTAAACCCTTACCTTCCTTCTTGGAATCAATACTGTGGCTCCAAGGCAGAAGAGCAATAAGGGCTGGGCAATGGGGGTTAAGTGACTTACCCAAGGTTATACAGTTGAAAGTGTCTGAGGTCAGTTCTGAACCCAGGACATCCCATCTCTAGTCCTGGCTCTCTACCCATGGAGCTACCCAACTGCCCTCCAGAGTACCCTTCTACCTGACTTTTGGGCTCATTTTCCAGTTCTCACAGCCTGTGATGCTCTGGATCTAAATTTCCTCCCATACTCATCTTTTCCAACTCTAGGCAACTAACAATTTCTGACAGAGCACCTCCAGGATGAAAAGTTTAGGATTCTATGAATTTATCTATTAAGGAATTCAATAAATAATGAGGCTTTTTTTAAATTACCAAACCAAAATAAGGCAGCTAAGTATAGTAGTGAACACAATGCTGAACCTGGAGTTAGCCAGTCTTGAGTTCAAATTCTTTCTCCTACATAAGTGGTGAGATACTGGACACATCAATTAATCTCTGCCTTCCTAAACTTCTCTTCAGTAAACTGGGGATAATAGTAATATCTATATCTTGGGGATATCATGAGGATTAAATTTTAAAATAAATGAATGCAGAATTTAGGGTGCTGGATAAATGCTATTTATTAGTATTATGATTTGCACTGCCCAGCAAGGACTTTTCCCTTCAGAACAGCATGACAGAAACTCGATATTTATTCCTCCCATGCTGTTATTGCTGAGCGCAAACATGTCTGTACTCTTTTTTAAATTGTTTATAAGCCAGGTGAAAATCACAAAGAAACTCACATTTCCTAAGCTGCATCATGTGTGGTAACATTAGAAAACCAACCTCAGAGTAGAAGAAAAAATGTCAGAGCATCCTCAGATGGAGTTGGCGTCTTGGTTTGTCTTTGTTAAACTCCTTCCTTCTGTTTCTTTTTCAGTATTTCTTACAAGGGACGACCCTTTGGGTCAGATAGTGGAGAGGGAAAACTTCAGTAAAGGAAGATGATATAAAATAAAAATATTTCAATAAAATAATATTTTTAAACCCTTACCTTCCATCTTGGAATCAATACTGTGTATTGGCTCCAAGGCAGAAGAGGGGTAAGGGCTAGGCAATGGGGGTCAAGTGACTTGCCCAGGGTCACACAGCTAGGAAGTAGAAAAATCTCTACATTAAACTAAAAGCTACTTTATTCCCCATTGCCTTTACCACTCTTCTGCCTTGGAGCCAATACATAGTATTGACTCCAAGATGGAAGGTAAGGGTTTAAAAAAAAAAAAAAGCTACTTTATCACTTATTTAAGGTCATTAACTCTCTTAGTTCAACTTACAAACTTTAGGGTGCTAGATAAATATTCTATTATTCTATTCTCATTATTCTATATTATTATTCTATATATTTATTCTATTATTCTATTATATTCTATATATAATTATTATTCTATAATTCTTTTTCTATTCTATTATTCTATAATACTCTATATATAAATAATCTATTAGTATTATGGTTTAAACAGCCCAGCAAGAGCAGCCTGAAGGAGCCTGGGTACTTATTGCTCTCATGCTGTCATTGCTGAGACCAAACATACCTGGACTCTTTTTGAAACTTTTTTTAAACTCTTACCTTCCATCCTGGAATCAATACTGTATATAAAGAAACTCATGCTTCCTAAACTGCCTCATGAGTGAGAATCTCAGAATACTAATTACTTTCCAGACATAATTGGTATCTTGGTTGTATTTTCTGAACTCCGTCTTTCTCTTTCTTTTTCAGTCTTTGTTACAGGGTGGCTCTTTTGGTCAGGTAGTGGAGAAGGATAAATCCAGAAAGGGAGGTGATGGAAAAACAAAATATTTTAATAAAACAGGATTTCTAAAAAGAAAATGTCAAGACATTCAATTGAAGCTATTTCATTCTCAATTTAAGGTTACTAAAATCGCTTGAATGTTCTCTCTGTATCCTTCATTTGCAGATCATTTGAAAGCCATGACCCAAGGAAATGGCACCAGAGTGACTGAGTTCATTCTACTGGGATTCGAAGTTCGACAAGAATTACAATATATTCTCTTCCTTGTGTTTCTAGTCATCTACATTACTTCTCTAGTAGGCAATGTTGGTATGATTCTGCTCATCAAGTGTGATGCCCGCCTTCACACCCCCATGTATTTTTTCCTCCAAAACTTGGCTTTTGTTGACCTCTGTTACACCTCTGCCATTACTCCCAAGATGCTATTGAACTTCCTGGTCTCAGATAAATCGATCTCCTTCTTGGGGTGTGTGATACAATTATATATCTATAGCACATTTGCCACAACTGAATGTTACCTTCTGGCTGTCATGGCTGTAGATCGTTATGTGGCCATCTGTAACCCTCTCCGTTATCCAGTAGTCATGTCCCAGAGGGCTTGTATTTTGCTGGTCACTGGATCTGGTGTTATGGGTTTCCTGAATACCACCACACACATAGGGCTTCTCCTTTCCTTGTCCTTCTGCAATTCCAACATAATCAATCACTTCTTTTGTGATGGGCCCCCAATCCTGGCCCTCTCCTGTTCTAATATCGATGTCAATATCATGGTGGTAGTCATTTTTGTGGGCTTTAACCTGTCAAGCACATTGCTGGTTGTGTTCTTCTCCTATGTTTACATCTTGGCTGCCATCTTGAGGATGTCCTCCACTTCAGGAAGGCACAAAGCCTTCTCTACTTGTGCCTCCCACCTGACTGCAGTCACCATTTTCTATGGCACACTCTCTTACATGTATTTACAACCTTCTTCCAGTGAGTCACAAGAGAATGATAAAGTGGCTTCTGTGTTTTATGGTATTGTGATACCCATGCTGAACCCCCTGATCTATAGTCTGAGGAACAAGGAGGTAAAAGAGGCTGTGAAAGTTCTCATAAAAAGTTGTTCATGAGTCAGGCCTTTCACTGAGTGGAGTAGTCAGAGTGACATTCAAGCAAAGAGCATCTCTTCTCTTTTCTTTAATAGGTACATATAGGATCGGTGCAGAGAGCACCAATTTCATTGTTTCAGTATGTGGATGAGATCTCAACTATGACTGATAGAAAAACATATAAATTCAGATACATCCATAGGGCTGCTGAAATCATCCTCCTGATAGAGCTGATCAACAGATACATGACATCTTTTACATAATTATAATGTTAATTTCAATAATGATGGTGACGAGGATACTGATGGTGATACCTTACATCAGTGTTAAATACTTTTAAAGGAGGAAGTGGAAGAGAGGAGCCAGGATTTAAAATTTCACTGCTTTAGGAAATTGTATTTGTGAAAATCCATCCACTGATTTCCAATGCTGTAGACTGGCAACTCAAAATTCAGGTGTCATCTATAGTGTTGGAATTATTTCAGGATGAGAGGATACTGAGAGGTTGAATGTCCTCCCCATCTTCACAAAGCTAGAAAGAATGAGATGTGCACCTTGAACCCAGGTCTTCCTGACTCCAAAACTACATGTCACTTTATATGTATTTAGATCTTCTGAGTAACCTATGGCGTAGGTAATACAATATTTTTGTCTATATTCCAGGCAAGAAAAGTAAGTCTGAGAGAGCTATAGACCTACAGAACATTAAATCTGGCAGGGATCTTGGTGATGTTCCAGATCAACACTCCCATTTGGAGGAGAATAAGCTTTGTGTCTAAAACTATCATATGATCTGTCCAATGTCACTTGTCTAGTTAGTTGCAGTAAATATTTTGACAACCAAGATCCAAAGTAAACAGCAAATGAAAAAATTCCTGTGTTGCCAAGCCACTGTCAGAATTTTCAGTTATTGTAAATAGGTAGCCCAGCAAATTAACATGTATATGTGGAGGTATGCCTGTTTTTATGTATATTCACAGCTGCCTAGAAAAATAGAACATTCTAGAAACAGAGGCTTGACCTTGTCATTCACTTTCTCCATGAACTCCAGTGGCTCCCTATCATCTCTACAATGAAATTCAAATTCTTCTTTGAGATACTTAAAACCCTTCACAGCCTGTTTCAAAATGCCTTTCCAGGCTGATTATATGTGAGTTCCTTTTACATACTCTAATTCGGCCAGACTTTTCTTCTTTCTGTTCAGCACGTGCAATCTTCTACCTCTATTCAATTCTACCGAAAGATCTCCTTGCCTGGAATGCACTCCCTCTTCACTTTGACCTTTAGAATCCCTAGATTGCCCCAAATCATAACTTAAATGGCACATGTTTACTAGATATCCCTCATGCCTGGAATTCTCTACCTCCTTATAAATTCCCCTTAATTCTAGTGCCTGTGCTCTCTTAATCATTGCTGGTTTATCCTGTCTATATTTTGTTTGTATGTAGTTGTTCACTTGTCTTCTGCATTCTATTGGGAGCTCCCTGGGAACTGGGATTGACCTACCTTTCTTTGGATCTCTACCAGATAGGGTTAGGTTAGAGTAACTGGCATATAGTAGGTCTTCAAGGCTTAATGACTGACTAAATGAAGATTTTTTTATATTCCCCCACTATTGGATATTGCCACCCACCCAAAACTATCTAGCTTCCATTTTGCATGTGCTGATATGGATACATATTGTACATGATGCCTCCCCAATGAATAGAAGCTCTCTGATGGCAGAGATTGCTTTGTATTTGCCTTTGCATCCCAGTTTCTAACACAAGATTACACACAGTAGGAGGCTGATAAATACACTTTGAATGTGAAGTATTGCCACCTTCACAAAGGTCATATATATTAATAGATCAAAGTGCTGTTGCAAACATCAGAAACTGGCATGACCCAATTGGGAGAAGCCTCTGCCATAAGCCTAAAAACATCTATTCCACTCTGGGTTTTACTAGAAGTTTTAAATCATACATCATGGTTCCTAAGGGTTTCTTCAAAGTCAGTACCCTGAAATTTCCTGAGTATATTAGCTGCCATTAGATAACTCGGACAGAAGCAAGTTTAGAAGGCAAGAAGTATTAAGTAACTGAACAACAGAGCATGTACAGTGTTTATACTTCTGACATGATCAAATACTTATGTGTTCATAAGAAAAAGTTGATCATCTATTTTAGGAGAAATGAAAAGGAGTTTGGGGGATTTGCCTATATTCTCTAGTTTATTTAAAAGAATTAAGCCTTCCTTTAAAGAATTTAGAAAAAGAGATAGTGTTGTGATGGAGGAAATGTTGGAGGGGGTTTGAATAGAGGAACTGGGTTCCAATCCTAGCTTTGCTATTTATGACCTGTGAGACTTTAGACAACTCTGGACTTCAGTTTCTTCATCTGTAAATTGTGAGAATTGAAGTAAATGAAATCAGCTTCTTTTCAGGTCTAAAACTGTGATCTTATGACTACATGCTTTGAGAATGAAATAAAAAGAACATAAAAAGGTAAAAGAGAAGACTGACCCATAATCATTCTGGAGATTTGAGAACTAAAACTGGTTCATTTGATGATATTTAATAAATGTTAGAGTCTTCACATAGATAAAGGAGACTGATGCCACTTACTCAGTACTTTATAATATGACTTCTCCCCAACACTAGACACCTTCACTATTTTCCTGATTCACAGTATTATTTGTCAGCCTCATGTCCAGATTAAGTTTCCATCCAGTGTATTGTCTTACACACCAAACTAGTTTGATTTATGAAATCAAAACTAAAAGATATTTAATCAAAACAGACTACAAACAAAAATCAAGGATATTGAAATAAACATGCACACACATACACAAGTGTTTCTTAATTAGCAGGGAAGAAATTCATTTACACTAAGGTTTTAGCATAGGATGTAGAAGCTTTGCTGAGATTACCATTCCTCTCCTCTTGATAAGAGAGTTTATTTTCTTCCCCTATTCTTGGGAAACAGATAGGAATTCCACAGAGGTATCCTTTCTTCAAGCTACCACATTAATGAACACCATTCATAGACATTCAAATTCTTTTTAATCTGAGAGCCAAGGTTCAAAACCCTATTTTGTTGGAAATTGTTTTGAAGGGTAAGCTAGTAAAATGGATAGAGTATTAGAGCTGAAGTCAGAAAGATCTGGATTTGAATCCTGCCTCTAACATTTATTGGGTGCATGATTTTGGGCAAATCACTTCATTTCTCTATGATTATATCAGAATTTTACTTTTGACCACTGAAATAAATATAGGGCTTTGGGGGATGGGATTGGATGTTATTTAGTCCATATCAGAAGAGTAACCTGGTTTTGGGAAGGCACCCAAGCCCAGTGCAGGTAGAGCCAGAATCTGAGATGAGACACACACAGAACGTTATGTTATAAAATAACAGTTGTTTAATAAAATAGGGACAGGTTAGAAGGGATTTGGATATATCTTATTCTAATATTAACTACCTACACCTCCCCAGATATACAAATATCTTCAGAGAGATTGCTTCTGAGAGTTTCCCTACTCTACTCCTATATTCTCTATAAAACTCCAAATTACTATACTCAGTTAAGCTAACACTAAACCCCCCTTTTGATGATCTAAGGAAAGGGTCTGTATGTATGTCTGGCAGGGCCCAATGATGGACCAAGATCCAAGGATCTAGGCCAGGTCTCACAATCAGTTGTCAGTTGCCACAAGATCAGCATAGGAACTCAGAATATTTCAAATAGCCAACAGGGTAACAGTATAATCCAAGCAGCAGGAAGTCTATGAAGATCAGGCAATAAAATTCCACAGGGTAAATAATTTCCTCAGGTTCACCCAGAGAGAGAAAAGCACCAACCCCCAGGCTCAACTGTCTCCAACCATACCTACTCTACCCAGAATTCTATAATTCTGCACTTTACTATCCATTTGCATACTTACACACCTTACTTAATTTTTCTTATAATAGTTCCCCACCCTTTGCACAAAGCCAAAATAGTGTTGTAAACAACACAATTTTTTGGCATTTGTGCACCAACAAACTTATATCCCACCTAAACTAAAATCTTACCCAAAATAATAAGCAGCCTATATACTCACTTATCTTATCCTATCTAATACTACCTTACTCTAAGGATTTAACAAAGTAAATGAAAAAGGAAAAGTTATACATTGAAAATTTACAAAGTTAAAAATACAAAGCAAACATATACAAAAGCAAAACAAGCAAAAAAAACCCCATCAAAATAGAAATAAAAACTCAAAACTTCATGCAAAAAAACTAAAGTCATAAATATACTATTCTTATAAACTAATACAGAAAAAATCCTACCAAAACTATTACAATGTATAAAACAGAAAATTTTGAAAAAGTACAATAAACACAACATTGCATAGGTTTTTACAAAAAAAAGTCAAACCAATCCATCAAAAGTTACTTATGCAAAATACATTTAAAAGTAGATGAAAATGCAAAATAATCTTTTTCCAAATTAAACATTTTTATTACACAAAACTCAAACTATTACAGAGAACTGTGTTTTTTCTATCCTTTGTTAAGAACTTATCAAATATTAACTACATATATAATTTTATGTATATGCATATATACATATAATACACATATATAATATATACATGTATGATATTATACATATACCATGTTTACATGCATGTTGCATATATACCTGTATTTGTGTATAGATGTACTGTAATATAATTTTCAACCCTAACTATAATACACTCTATTTACATATCAATTTACATGTTTGTATAATATGTAATATGTAGTGTATGTTGTAATGTATGTCAGTACCCTACATTAACTTAACAAACCTAAACTACAATCTATCTAACTACATCCCTATATACTTCTTAATATCATCAAAACAGAATATCTTAATTCAGACATCCTATCTTAAAGAAATCTCCTAAAACTAACCTATCTACCTAAGCTACTACTATTCTAAGCTACTTAAATCTAAACAGTATCCATTTGCCTACATGGATACTCATATAACTAAATCCTATACTAAGTAACGACCCAGAATCAATGTATCCTAACTATGTTTTATGTTTATATTTATATGCTTATGTTGTGTTTCTGTTATGTTATGATTTTGTGTTATGTTTCTGTTGTATGCTGTTGTATGCAGATTTTCCATCTTCTCATCTTGCCTTAATGACATTTCTTCTTCTCCAAAGTCCATGGCAGTAATATGTATTGGTGAATGTATTTTAATATGAATTTGTACTATTACCTTTAACAAAATCTTACTAATATCTATCCATTAATCACATAATCCTCTTCATTGAAAATCTTTATTAAAAATCGTAATGTCCTTCTTAGCTGCAAATCCTTCACTTTCTGTACAATGTCCTTTATTGTCTCTAGATCGTCCTCTTCCTCAGGAATGGTCCTCTTCCACTGGAATGGTCCTCTCCTTGCTGATCTTTCTGACTGCAGACTTTTGACTGATGAAAACTCAGCTTTCCACCAACTCTACTTCTTCTTCATCTCCTTCTTCAGTTTCTACTATTTCAATACTCTTATCATCAATTCTTTGAGCTAATTTTACATGAGAACAATGGAACCATGAATCTCTACCTAATACTTTCACTGATGTAGGTGAAATTAATACAATAGTATAAGGACCAACCCAACTTTCTTGTATAGTTCATGTTTTGGCAAAATTTTTCCCATATACTGTATCACCTAGTTGGAAATTATGGAGAGAATAATCCAATGAACCAGATGACTTCTACAATTCTCCCATATGATGCAATTCTCTAAGTCTTTGCTGTAAAGCATTTATATATAAAACAATTTGACCATAAGAGAGATGTATAAACAGTTTTACAATTTTTGCTTGCAATGGAGCATGTACAAAGAGCATTGCATAAGGTGATACATGCAAATATGCTCTAGGTCTTGTCCTCAGGAAAAACAAAGCTATGGGAAGAATATCTGGCCATTTTAGATGAGTTTCAGCACAAATCTTCCCCACCATAGTCTTGAGTTCCCTGTTCAAATGCTCCACTTGACCTGAACTTTGTGGATGATAAGGAAACTGAAACTTGGGTGTTATTCCTAGATTCTCATAGACTCTTTTCAGAATATCTTGAGTAAAATGAGATCCTCTGTCCAAATCTATGGTAATAGGAACATCAAATCTAGGAACAATTTCCCTAAACAGCACTTTTACCACAAATCTAGCTGTATTGGTATTAGATGGAAAAGCTTCAAGCCATTTTCTTAACTGATCTACAATTATAAGAAAAAACTTTCATCTTCCAGCTTTTGGCATGCTTATATAATCTATTTGCAAACTCTCGAATGGGCAGTATGTTAAAGGTCTAACACCTAACTCTTTCTTTCTGAATGAACTGTAATTGAACTTTCGGCAAACAGAACAACTACTACAGATCATATTCGCAACAGTACTTATTCCCAGGGCTACCGACTATCTCTTAACAGAATCCACAACAGCTTGTGTGTCAAAATGATCTTTTGTATGAATGCCTTGACACAAATAGGTGTAAAAAACTTTTGCTAAAAGCAGTTTTCCAGCGTCTGCAACCCATATATCATGTTCTTTCCTAGCTCCAAATTTCTCTTTCCATGTTTGAATCTCTTAATCTACATAAGCTTCTTGTAAATCAGCAGATTCAATAGTGGAAAGATTCATATCATAGATTGGAGCATTTTAGACTGCATACTTTGCAGTTACATCAGCTCTGTGATTTCCTTTTGATACTAAGTCTCTACCACAAGTATGACTTCTACAATGGATTACCGCTAGCTGTTTTGGCTTCTGGATAGCATCCAGTAATTCAGTTATTAGTTCTGCATGTACAATTGGTTTTCCTGATGCAGTAATAAAACCTTGTTTTTTCCAGATTTTTCCTATTGCATGACACACTGAAAAAACATACTGTAGTCTGTATAGATATTTGCACTTTTACCATCAGCTAGAAGACTACTTTTAGTAGTGATTTAGAGCATCTTTCATGTGATGGACAAAATCTTGAAATTTCTTCTTTGAAAACAATTCCTATTCTTTGACTATTTTCCTTTTGTGCAGCTTTTAGTTCTTAGAGAGTTGTCTAGAGCACTGAGAAGTGACTCACCCAGAATCACACAACCAGAATGTATCTGATGAAGAGCTTAAACCCAAGCCTTTCGCTCTAAGGCTCTCTTTCTCTCTCTCTCTCTCTCTCTCTCTCTCTCTCTCTCTCTCTCTCTCTCTCTCTCTCTCTCTCTCTCTGTGTGTCTCTTTCTCTCTCTGTGTCTCTCTCTTTCTCTCTCTCTCTCTCTCTCTCTCTCTCTCTCTCTCTCTCTCTCTCTCTCTCTCTCTCTCTCTCTCTGTGTGTGTCTCTCTCTGTCTCTGTGTGTGTGTGTCTCTCTCTGTATATATATATATATATATATATGTATATATGTATATATGGAGGGGTAGTATCTCTGGTATGGAGGGCTCGTCGTGCCCTCTTAGGGCAGCTCTCCAGCCTCTGACCCCCACCTGACACCCAGCTCTCACTTGTGGCTCCTAGTAGCTGGTAGCATGCGGCAGCAGCCACACCCCGGGCAACAGCTTCGACAGGCTGGCTAAACCTTGTGAGGGTAGCCATCGGGTCATAGACCCCTGGTGAACTAGGGCTTTGCTCACCCAGCATGTGAAGACTGCTTCGGCTGAACAGACAGAAGAAACCAATAAGAAGGTTCAATGGCTGAGATGGCGACACAGCAAAGCACTGTGGAGTGCTTAAGACTTGTTGGAGCACAAAAGACAACACGGTCATCCAATGCAGCTGAGGAAGTCTCCAGGTGTAATGACTTTTCGTGCCACTGGACCCAGGCTTCCAACGTGGAGAGACTGTCTCTGTGCAATGACTTTTCCTATTAAATCTCCGTCACGCACAAGTGTCTTTGTGCACACTCATCTCTATACCATAGATGAAAATGAACAAAGACAATCATCATCCTCGATTACTGAGAGATTACTACTATATACTATATACTATAGAAGACAAGTTTGCTTCGAATTCACTAGTTCTGCTCCGAGCCCTAAAATTTCCTGTTAATGAACTGAGTCTCAAATTCTGTGACCACTGCAGCACCAGTACAATGAATACCATCATGCAAATATGCAGAATCACCAGTGAACAAAACCAAGTCTGGATTTTCAATAGGAGTGCCTTTCAAATCTATCCTAGCCATGTGTACTAAATCAACTACTTCCACACACTCATGTAATGACTCACCATGTACTTTGGTAAATGAGGAAGAAATGTAGCTGGATTTAATACACTATATCTCTTCAACTAATTGTTCTCACTACCCAGAAGAATAATTTCATATTTAGAAATTCTTTGATCTGAATAAGCTTGAGTATGAAATTTCCTCATTAATGCTTCTATTTGATGTGAACAATAATATACAGTCAATGGACATCCCAAAACTAACTGGACTAACACAGCAGCAGCAGCTACCTCCATTAGACAAGGTACAGTACCTGCAGCTATTAAACCAAGCTAACAACTGTAATATCCAATTGGGCAATGACTTTGTCCCAAAGTCTTGTGTCAGTACCCTAGAAGCAATATCTTTGGTCTCATTAATAACTGGAATGGTTTTGTATAGTCTGGGATCCCCAAAGCTGGAGCAGATAAAGTGACTTCTTTAAGCTTACTTAAGACTTGCAAATGTTCAGGCTTTGGTTTCAAGGGTTCAGGTTCTGCATTCTTTGTTAACTCCGTTAGACATTTTGTTAGTTCACTATATCCAGGTATCTATTGTCCACAGAATCCAATTGTTCCAAGAATAGCTCTGAGCATGTTCCAACTAAGTCCCAAAAGCTTTCATATTTAAAAGAAAGGAACTACCCTCTGAAATGGACCATTGGTTTCCATATTAAATCTCATTCCAATGAAGAAATTGTCTCTACTGCTTCAAAGTATCACCTTCTCTGCTTAGAAAATTGCTGTGTGTGATAGGAGGATAAATGACCTGTATAGAGGGGTCAATAGTATTTATCATAGGCAGGACTTGAATCCAGTTCTATGTGAATGTGAAAACAACTCTATAGCCATTTATGCTGCCATGCTGACTCTAATTCCTTAATAGCTAATAGCTAAATTTTAAAACAACTCTAACGATGATAATAATGAGAATTTTGCTCTATGAGGCTCAGTTCTAACTTAAAGAAAGCAAATAATGATCATTGTTCCTCCCCTAAGGTCAGAGATTCTTAGGAGAATGCATTCCAATCCATTGGCCTGGCTAATATGTTGGCATTAGGGGCATTAGAAGGATGTCTTCTGAGGATTCCAGTCAGCCTGTTCTTAATATAAACAGGGAAACCCAAAGTGATATTCCTTCCTCTAAAATTAATCAAATCTCCCATTATTCTCATTGAAGAATTATTATTTCACTATGTGAAGAGAGAATTAGACTCTCTTCTTTTATTTTTAATGTAATCAATCAGCAACCTTTAATTTAATCAAATCAAGAACTTAAGGTACCCCTACTTAACACTTAGCTATTAAGTAAGAGAGTTCACAATTCACTTACTAGAGAAAGCTCACACCTCCATGGGCACTGCCCCCCAGGGCAGTGCTAGGCAAATTGAAAGGCTGAAATTAGTTCCTGCGAAGAGGAGGAGAGACAGGAAGTGACATGGAAAAAGGGGTATAAAAGGTCATCCAAAGTACTCCAAAGCTTTTATTCTGCTTTACTGAGCCTGGCTAAAGGGAGTCTCTTGGAGGTAGTCACTTTTTCCTGGACTCATCCTTGGCTGGAGCATTCTGCACTGGAGAGGTTTGCTGGGTAAATGTCTGGATTGCGTTGGTAGATTTCTGGCTGAAGTCACCACTGGGACTTCCATGTGGAGGAAGGGACTTGCGGGAGCCCTTGCTGGGTGCTGAGCTGGACTTCACTGGAGCCGCACTTAAGATGATAGGCTAGAAAATTCTCTACCTCCTTCCTACATTTCCCACTTTAATATCTCCACCTTGTTGTTCATAAAAGCTGCTAACAGTCATTTTGTCTTAAGTGCTAATATTTTATAATTGGCGACCATATTTGAATTATTTTTAGTTCATATATTTAGTCAAACCAGTTCTAAATTTTGCAACTATATCAAGAGAATAAGCCTGAAGTGCCAGTGTGGAAGAGATTGAGGAGCTGGTATAAGATTGGATAATATTTCTTCCCCAGAAAAGTCACAACAAAAAAGGAGTAGGAGGTACTAGTGATGGGATGAGTTGATAGGACTTCTCATATTCTGGAGTAATTGAGTGGCCTTCAGGGAAACAATCCAATGAGAATAAAGGAAATACCATATATAAGGTTGTGAAATTTTAAGATGCTTTAACAATAGGAGATAGTATAGGTAAAATAAAGGCAAAGTTCAACTACATGACAAACGCCAATCACAACTATCATTAGTATTTAAAACTGGACTTTAGAAATCAGTTGGGACAACCTGAGCATTTCAAGATACTGAGGCACAAAGGATTAATTCAAGTCAACAAATTTTTCCAGTAGGTATTAGGCATAATACAAGAGATACAAGGATTAAACACCCATAGAAACATACAAACACACATACACAGGGTATTAGTTGTCAAATAGTACCTACTTCTGTAACTACTACAGCATAGTAGAAATGGTATTTATTGGACTTCTATAACATGGTATATTTTATAGTTATATAAATATTACCTATAGAAGTTAGGGAATTAATGCAAATATTAAAAATATGGAAATAGATCTTGATCGATGATACATGTAAAACACAATGGAATTGCTCATTGGCTGGGGGGGTGTAAGGAGGGGAAGGAAAGAACATAAATCTTGTAGCCATGGAAAAATATTCTAAATTAATTAATCAAATAAAAAATTTCAAATAAAAAAGTATAAATTGTGTGAATTAGAACACACACATAAAAAAGAAGTTAGGGAATGCTGAGAAAACAGGTGAGACCCAGACAAAGCTATAATCATTGAGGAAGGCTAAGAATATTTTCAGCTAGAAAGAACAGAGATGAATTCATGGAGGAGGTGGCATATCAGATGAAACTTATAAATAGAAAAGGATTCTATAGGATAATCTATAAATGCACATTCCAAGAACTGAGTCCTAGTGTATATGCATGGAGATTGAAGACAGGAGAATTATTTGGGGAGAATTTAACAGTCCAGTCTCCCTGAAATGTACTATATGTGAAAGGGAGTACTATGAAATTAGGCTGAATTAGTAGAATGGAACCAAATTGTGAGGACTTGCTCAGTCACATGATCTGCAAATATCTGAGGCCATATTTGAACTCAAGAAGATGAGTCTTCCTGATTCCAAGCCTGACACTATATCCATGGAACCACCAGTTGCCCTTGAGAAAATAAAAAAATATATAAAAAATAAAATTCACAGTGATTTGTGACTACTAACATCTAAAGGAATTTTTAAAAGGGTCTTTGGTAGGAGATTTCAGTTGAGCTAAGCCATTGAAGGGAGCTACATTGGCTACATTGAAGGGAGAAACATTAGGGAGCTATTATAAGAGCCCATGTTGAAGATGATGAGTGCTGTGGAGTAGAGATGGGGAAAGACAAGAGATTAGAACAGATGGAAATCACTAAGGTTTGCTAAGTGACTGAATATTGTAGGAAGTGTTTGAGGGGAGAGCTGAGCACTAGGAGACTTGGTATCACTGGAAGAATTGCTCTAAGCAGAATGGAGGTATTTGGATAGAGAGGAGGTGTTATGTAGAAAGAGAAAAAATTCCATTTATGAAGCATGAGGACATGCAGATGGGATATCTAGGTGGCAATTGGAGATAGGGATCTATAAAGATTTGGGAGTCATTTACCTGTATATGGTAGCTGAATCCATCAGAACTCTTATTAAGAGCTTATTATGTGCCCGACATGGTGTCAAGTACTGAGAATTCAGCACAAAAAAAAAAAAAAAGAAATTAAAAGTCCATGAGGTCATGCCATATATTTATAGTGGAACTTCAAAGAAAACGGTCAGGTAAAACTGACAAACATTTGGGGGTCCCAAAGGGGTGAGGAGAATGAGACGTGGTGAGAAGGATGATATGCATCAGGAGAGCCACTGAAGCTGGTAGTAATCAGAGGCAAGGTTTATTGGTCACAGCTAGTATTTTATAGAAAATGACATAGGCTAAGGGATTAGGTTAGTTTTTACAGGAACAATGGTTAGTAATGATTTACAATCTTAGTACAATGATTCAGTTTACCTCAACAAAGCTTAGACAGTTTTCTGTAGGATAATAAATCACAGGTTAATATGTAACCATCTAATCAAGCTTCTCACAAAATTCCTGCATTAGTGTTTTCTTAGAACATACAGTTTCTGCAAAGTACAAAAGGGAGGGGTGGAAAGGAAGGATTTTTTTGGAGAGGGGTCTCATGTGAGGAGTGACTCTGACCAGAATATGACTTTGATTTTACTGGGGTACACTCTCACTACTGGGGGCCACAGAAAACAAGATGCTATTCTGATGGGTAGAAGAGAGCTATAACTCAGTACTGAGATGAAAACCCAGGAAGAAAAGAAAACCCAGAAAACTGGAATAATCAGGAGCACCCAATGCTCCAGAGAAATACCAAAGAGCTAGAGCTTAGAAAAGACAACTAAATTTAATAATAAAGAGAACATTGGTAATTCTAACTGAACACAGTATGGGTGGAAGTGGAAAGAATCTAAATTAAAAGAGACATAACAATCTAAATCAAATGGGACATGAGGACTGGACAATAATAAGCAGTTTTGCTTTTTATTTCCTGAGGAACTTGATTCTAAAAAGAAGAAGAAATTTAGGGCAATAAGTTAAGGGAGTATAATGTCCAAGAAGGGTTTCATAAGGATTGGGAACATCTCTTTGTGTGTAGAAGGGAAAGAATCAAAAAATCATGAAGCTCAGGCAAGTTGCTTAGCACTTACATAGAGTAGTTCCTATTGTAAACCTCAAAATTTCTTAGACTTATAAATGTTGGAAATTTCACCATTGGGAAATTTCATACTTGAAAAATTTCCTATTGATAGTGGGTCTTGTCTATTGGAATGTGAATCCTGTGGGTTCGCTCCTAATGAACTACCCTGACCAGCAGGGTCCCACAAAGGAAAGGGGCTCACCTTTGTGATGGGACCCGAGGAGAGGTAGGGACCGAGAACCAGGGTGGAAATGAAAGACACCGACAAATCAGTGATTGGATAGGGCAGGCAACCCCTATGATTTTCCTTAAGGAGGAAAATGAGGATAATGGAATACAATGTGGTTGAGGAGATTAAGATAGAGAATGCAGGCCGAGATGGTTACAGCCTCGGGGAAGGAAAGAACTTGGAGGAGAAAGAGAGAGAGAAAGGGTAATCCTATCTAGTGAAAGAACCTACCTAAAAAGAGAAAATTCCAGGGGTTGCCTTGCTTTTATTGATGAGGAGGCGGAGGGATGTCTCTAATCACGTAGTCAATTACATCACATATCTTAGACAATCATGATTGGGTGGTACAATGGATGGAACATCTTTTTGGGCGTGTAGGACGTAACTGCGTTTTCCCGCGTTTTCCCGGGCAAGTCTCCGAACATGTTAATGGACTTGTGTTGGGCAATAGGTCTCGTGATCAGGTCAAGGTTACCTTCACAAGCCTTATCGGTAAAGCCTCATGCTTGGAGACACAGTAGTAATACAGTCCTCTATATTTCATAGATGTGAATATGCTTGGGATGCTACAAATCCCTTTGGCATGAGAGTTTCCCCCTCCTCCCTTCTTAAGATTACTTTAGGACAGAAACCTTTTGCTGAACAATGGAAAGGACTTTGACCTATGCTTAAGCATAGAACAGGAATTTCTTTGAGTCATGATTGATTTTAGAATTGATACAATGGAGATACTTTGAATCAATCTCCACCCTACTCAGTCCTAACAGGATTGAGGAAGGGCTGCAGCATAGATCAAAATTTAATTATTCCAATCTCTACCCTACTCAGGTTAACAGGATTTAGGAAGGGCTGTAGCAAAGGATCAAAGATTTAATTATTTGAAAATATGACCTTCAACAGACATGTGCAAAGCCAGAGACCTCTGGGCGGTCCTGGGTTAAGCTAGAGCCTCCACTGGCACAGGGAAATTGATGGACAGTGATTGGTAGATGTGAGAACTGAGGGGAGGCAACTTGGATGGTTTCCTTAAAGAGAGAGGGGTCTGAAGACTCAGGGGGGGGTTTTAGGAGTTTGTCGGAGTGGTTGCAGTGTGCTCGGAGAAGTTTGCTCTGAAGGAAGCTAAAGGTGGGGGCTCTGAGACTGTTTCTCCATTTTGGTCACGTGAGTAATAGGGACTGATCTCCTTTCTTTGCCCCAGCCTAAACAGAAGGGGTATTTAAGCCCTATTCCCTTCTCTCCCCTTTCTCTCTACCTCTATCTCTCTATCTCTAATTCCTTTCTTCCTCCTGTTTGTAATTAAAACTCCATAAAAGGTTGACGGCTGACTTGAGTTTTCATTTAGGAATTACATAGCTGAATTCCTTGGCGACCTTAAATTAATATATATCAGTCTTTTAAAAGTGATTTCCTTGTCACACTGTCTGGCCCCCATATGATTTTGGGACTCTTCCCAATTTTCCAGGTTGGAGGTACTGTTTAGTGTCAGCAGGAATTCATATATCTGGCAGAAGTCTCTATCCAGAGAATTTTATCACAGACTAGAACAGTTAAGACTCATAAAATAATTCAGTACAATATTCACAATAGAAAGTGAACTGCAAAATCAATCAAAGATATTGAATTAAACAACCACACTGCCTGCTGTCTTATTGTGCCCTGGAAAGTACTTATCTCAGGCCCCTGAATAAGTATTCTGTATACTCAATACAGTGAAAATAGCACAAGAGTCATCCCCTACAGGGTTTTGGCTCAGAAACTGTAAGCATGGAGAGTATTGTGGTTTTCCCTCATGACAGCCGCTACCATGCCCTCTTTGAGAAGATGCCAAAGGGCTTATGAGATGTTGGTTTAGTTGTAATTTAGTGTAATTTGACTCTTATTGGAATGTTGGGCTTCTCTATTATATATTAACAGATATCTATACTATATGGTATGACTTGGAATTTGATTACTATCTATGATGTAATTATATAGATCTCTATCTACAGTCTGTTTCTCTGCCATATTATCCCATTTGGTTGAGCTCATTAGATCACATTGATTCAATTATTACCTCTATACATATTCCTAGATCCATAGATTCAGCCCAAACTTCTCTCCTCAGTTTCATTATTTCATGCTGTAAGGGTTAAAAGTGGGAGTTCAATAAAAGTGAGGAGAGCAATTGAATAAAATGCTTAGTTTAATTTGAGAAGTATAGATAGAAAATAGAAAAGGAGGAAACGGAGATTATTATTCTAATACCCTATGACTATACCTAAATTCCTAATACTATCTAAAAATTTTAATAACCTACCTCTGTCTTCTGAGGACAGGTTTTTTCTTGCCTGGCAAGACCAGACCTGCTCTAACCTAATCTAAAATTGATTCACTAACTACCTATCTTCCTAAATAATCAGACATTAACCCTTAAATTAGTTTTCTACCACCCAAATGTCAGGATCCAACTTCCAGTAGCCTCTTGCTTCAGAGACCGATGTCTTACTCTCTCTAGATCCAGAGGGAAAAGCCCCTAATTTGTCAGCGTCCCTTCCTTATCTCTCTCTTGGTCTCCTTGGTAATGGAATCTTCAGCTCTAGCTCACTGACACCTATCAGTTGTGCTCTATTTAGCAATCCTGCTCTCTTACCTCTTAAGGTGACAGAGGGAGAGATTAAGAAAATTCCTTTAACAATGCCCTTTGAATATCTTGGAATGTCCCAAACATAACTCATGTTCATTCCTCCCCAAACTTCCCCTCTTACAAATTTCACTATTAATTTCAAGGGCATCCTCCACAGGTTCACAATTTGGACATTACCTTCAACTTCTCATTATATGATTTAAGATTTTTAGCAAAAATTTTAATGAAGTCATGGATGTCATTAAATTTTTAGAAGATAAAAATGTGGGATGATTAATAAACTAAATGTTAGGATAAAAAAGATCTATCTTTAGAGGTCTAAGAATTGGGTTAAATCAAAAAAGATGAATTCCATTGGGATGAATGCAAATTTTTACCATTGGTTACAAAAAGTCATCTTCACAGATAGAAGATGAATTAGACATAATTAGTCAACAATTTGTATGTAAAAGATCTACAGTTGTTAGTGGACAGAAACTTGAATAATGGTGAATAGTATGATAAGGTAGCCAACAAAAGCTAATGCCATCTTAGGTCAAATTAAAAGACTTGGCTTTGAGAAATAGAAAGGTAATATTTCCATAGTATTTTGGCCTAGTGCTGCTTAGAACCACAATCTTAAAATGATATTGACAATCTAAAGGGTTGTCAGAAGAAGGCAACTGAGATGGTAAAGAACGTTGAGAACACATCCAAATAGGATCACTTTTAAAAATGTGAAGTGGAGAGAGATGGAGAGAGATATAGAACTGAGACAACTCTGTCTGATTCCTGCTTCAGCTTTGGCTTGTTCTGTGACCTTGAATTTTATTTAAAATTTTTGCATTGATATTCATTAAGGAAATTGGTCTGTAATTTTCTTTCTCTTTCTCTATTTTTGGTCTTCCTGACTTTGGTTTCAGCACCATATGTGTGTCATAAAAAGAATTTGGTAGGACTCCTTCTTTGCCTATTTTCCCAAATAGCTTATATAGTACTGGGATTCATCTTCTTTAAATGTTTGATAGAATTCACTTTTGAATCCATCTTGTCCTGGGGGGGGGTGTTCTTAGGAAGTACTCTAGTGGTTGATTCAATTTCTTTTTTCTGAGAGCTGAGATTAAAGTATTCTATTTCCTCTTTTATTAATCTTTTTCTAAATATTAATCCATTTCACCTAGATTGTCAGGTTTATTATAATATAATTGAGCAAAATAGTTCCTAATAATTTTTTTTAATGTTCCTCTTTAGGTATGGTGAATTCATTCTTTTCATTTTTGATGTTGGTAATTTGATTTTCTTCTTTCCTTTTTTTAATCAAATTAATCAATGCTCTATTATTTTATGTGGTTCCCCACCCCCAGGAAACCAATTCTTAGCCTTCTTTCAATAGTTCTCTCACTTTCAATTTTGTTTTCTCCTTTGATTTTTAGAATTTTTAATTTAGTCTTTAATTAGGGATTTATAATTTGTTCTTTTTTCTAGGGTTTTTTTTTATTTGCATGCTCAATTCATTGTTCTGCTTTTTCTCAATTATATTGATGTAAGTATTCAGAGATATAAATATTCCCCTAACTATTGCTTTGTCTGTATCCCATAAATTTTGATAAGTTGTCTCTTCATTGTCATTCTGTTTAATAAAATTATCAATTGTTTCTATAATTGGTTTTTTGTCCCATCCTTTTTTAGAATTATAATATTTTTTCCAATTAATTTTTAATTCCTTTTTCCATGAATTCTTATTTTTATAATTTTATTTCATTATAATCTGAAAAGAATGCACATATTATTTCTGCTTTTCTGTGTTTGTGAAGTTTTTAGTACTTAGTACTAAATTAGCACATAATCAATTTTATTTACATACCATGTGATGCTGAAAAGAATATATATTCCTTTTATCTCTATTCAGTTTTCTCCAGAGAGCTATTAAATTTATTTTTTTTCATTTCATTCACTTCCTTTATTTCTTTTTTGTTAGATTTATCTAGCTCTGATAGGGGAAGTTTGAGGTCCCCTGCTAGTATAATTTTACTATCTATTTCCTCCTGAAATTCAATTAATTTCTCCTTTAAAAAAATTGGAAGCTATACCATTTGGTGCATATATGTTAAGTATTGATATTGCTTAATTGTCTATTGTACTTTCTATCAAGATGTAATTTCCTTTCTTATCCTTTTAGTGAGATCAATTTTTCTCTAGTTTTATATGATATCATGATTGCTAATCCTGATTGTTTTTACTTCAACTGAAGCATAATAGATTCTGCTCCCATCTCCTTACCTTTATGTGTGTGTCTCCCTCCCTCAATTTATTTTTCTTGTAAACAGCATAATACATTATTCTGGTTTTCAATCTACCTTACTATCCATTTATGGATGAGTTCATCCCATTCACATTCACAGTTATGATTACCATCTGTGTATTCCCCTCCACCTTATTGTCCCTTTTTGATCTTGCTCCTTTCTTCCTCCTTTTACTCTGTCATCCTCACAAGTGTTTTTCTTTTAATCACCCCCCAATTCCCACTCCCTTATATTACTCCACCTTCTACAATACCAACATCATATTCCCTTCCTACTTCTCTACAAAGTAAAATAAGGTTCTATACCCCAGTGAGTCTGGTTTTTATTCCCTCTCTGAGCCAATTCTGATAAGAGTAAGGTTTAAACATTGTCCATCACCACACTCATCCTCCCCCTCACTGTAGTAGTTTTTTTTTCACACTTCTTTAGATGATATAATTTACCTCATTTTACTTCTCTTTTCCCTTTTCTCACAATGCAATCCTCTTTTTCACCTCTTGATTTTTTTCATATCATACCATCCTAATGAACTTACTCCCAGTTCTTCTTTATATGCATAATGATAAAAATTTTATGAATTACAAATATCTTTCCATGTGGGAATATAAGCAATTTGACCTCATTGAATCCCTTAAATTTCCTCTTTCTTAATTACCTTTTTATGCTTCTCTTGAGTTTTGTATTTGGACTGAACATTTTCTTTTTAGATCTAATCTTTTCATCAAGAATGCTTGGAAATCTATTTTATTAAATGATCATTTTTTCCTCTGATAGAATATACTCAGTTATGGGGGAAAGGTATTCTTGGTTATGGAACTATATCTTTTGCCTACTGGAATATCATATTCCAAGTTTTCTAATCCTTTAATGTAGTAGCTGCTAAATCCTGGATAATCCTGACTGTTACTTCATTATAATTTAATTGTTTCTTTCTGACTGCTTGCAGTATTTTCTCTTTTGCCTGGGAGATCTTGAATTTGGCTATAACATTCCTAGTTGTCATTTGAGGATTTATTTCAGGAGATGATCAGTGGAATTTTTTTTTCAGTTTCTATTTTACACTATCTTGGTTCCATCCCTTTCAGACATTATTTTGTAAAAGCATTTCTGATTCAATTACACAGAAGCCAGTCTCTCAGAATTTTTAATTCTCTCATACATTTAATATTTTGTTCTAATCTAAAACCTGGTGTGCAATTGCATTAAATTTAAAATAATAACAATAATAATAATAATAGTGAGCATTTATATAGTGGTTGCCATATGTCAGTCACTGCATTGGGTTCTCCACAATCACATTATCATTTTGATCCTCACAACAACTCTGGAAGATGGGTCCTTTTTATAGATCAGGAAACTAGAGGCAAACCAATAGGATAACTAACTCAAGATCACACAGCTAATAAACTTTATGAGTCTGGAATGTAACTAAAATATTCCTGCATTTTTCAGCTTTTTTGATTTGTTTGGGTTTTTTTTGTCCTTCATTCTGTAATTACTTTTAAACTAGCTGTGTCCCTGTATTACAATAAAACAATAGCTCTTCAATTTTTGCAGGGGAGTGGGGATAGGAATGATCTAAGTCTCAGCTGAAACTAAAATTTTTACAGAATTTTAATTTAATTCTTATTTTTCCTTAAAACAAATTCTATAGAGTGGTACTCCAAAACTCATTAAAATAGTTCAGCATATATTAAGCTTCTTCAAAGTGCCTTATCAGATAGGATAGAGAGGAGTGTTCCATAAATTACCCAAAATTCGAGTAGTTCTCCCCAAAAACTTCAAATGATTAATATCCAAACTACTTAATAATTTTCAATCTCCTTAACCTCTAAATCTCCAAAATCTACTAAGATATTGGCTTTGTTTATTTATTTATTTATTTATTTATTTATTTATTTATTTTGCAGTTCTACAAGCCAGGGAAAGGTTTTCTTTTCTTTAATCATCTTACTTTATCATTGTAATTCCAACATGACCAGTGTTGAAATGATAGGAAAAAATCTTGCAGCCTGTTTATTTTTTCTCTCTTTACATTAATTGCCCTAGAACTTCTTCTCAGATTTGGGAGTGGGGGAGGAGAGGGGAGGTACCATAAATCCTGTAACCATGGAAAAATATTCTAAATTTTAAAAAAGAAAAGAATAATTAAAATTTTAATTAATTAATTAATCACCCACTAAAAGTCTAAAGTGATAATTAGGCCTCCTATTGAGACAACTATTTCAAATCTGAAATTTCATTAATCTTCCCCAGCATTCTTACCCTGTTAAGGAAGGATTAATTTAAAAAGCAGCTTTTAAGTTCTGGATAATATGGATCTTTGAACTGGGATGGGGTGGGTGAAAGGAGATTCTGCCTCACAGGCCACTTTTCACTTTAAATACCTTTTTTGATTCCTTAATTAAATTTTACTTTTTTAAAGTTGTTCCCTTATTTAAACAAGCTTTTCTCTTTTCATGGTCAAGGAAGGGTTAATTTAAAAAGAAGTGTAAGGGGGAAAGGATTTTTAAAGGGTTGGATTTTATATTTTAAGAGTGTGGTCACCAGGAATTTAATTAATTCCAAAGAGATTTTATTTACAATTTATTTACAAAATGTAGAAAGAGTGAAACAAGAAATCAGAGAGAGGATAGGGTAAGATATCTAGCCTCAACACTAAGTGATTTATCTCCACCCCCTCCTACCCTCTCCCCTAGCAGGGAGAGTTAGTTTCACCTGGCCTCAGCAAAACTGAGGACCTGGGGAAGCCTCTCTCAAGAGTAGGTCTTTCCTGAGGCCAGTCTCTTCAGAGAAAAACCAGCATTTAAGAGTCAGTCTTTCACTCACCATGTGTCAGTCCAGTCAACAGATTCTTTATCAGCCTCACTAGGAAACAGGGTCTCAGGTCTAGTCAGCACTCCAAGGAATAAAGAATTTTTCCAGTCTCCGCTTCCAAAAAATTTAAGAACTTCCTTCACAGGAAGTGACTGTCCCTTTTAAAGATATTTTCTCTTACATCACTTCCCATGTCTTCCCCTAATTTTACATCTACCAATCACAGTTGACATTCTGCTCTAGGACTGCCCAGAAGGCAGTCAGTCGATTCTGATTCATCACCAACTATTGCACATACCTCCCCCACTCAAGTGTGAATGGGGTGATAGCACCTTTGGTGATTAGATCTAAAAATGGTCAGATCTCCATACTCAACTTTTAAGTAGGTTATTTACACTTTTGGGGATTAAAATCTTAAAATGGACAGAGGTTACAATTTAATCTTCACGATCAGAGGAGAGTTGAGAATTTTTATTGTTATAATCAGGGAAGAGTCACACTTAATCTTCACAGCATCTACAAAGCTCTGGATAATTTGAAATACACAAACCACATACCTATTTTTGTTCTTTGTTCTGTGATTACTTTTAAAACTAGCTGCCTCCCTACATTATAAAACAATAGCTCTATCATTCTGTGCAGGGGAGGAGAGGTAGGAATTTTTAGCAATTTTTTTTTCTGTCTGGTTGGATTTTCCCCTTAGAAGTCTTTCAAGGTAGCAGAAGCTACAAACAGCCCTAAATACAACACCAGATAAAGAAATATTTTTGATAAGCTAAATAATAGATTACTCATTATTCAACTTTATAACACAAGCCTAATTGAATGCCATTAAAAATATTCCTTAGTGATGAATAGTACCTATTTCTCCCATTACAGATATACATGGTATTCTTTTGGAAATATTCTCTAATAACTATAATAATAACATTCAGCATTTTATAGCACTTAAAATTTTGCAAAGCACTTGATGTAACTTATTTGACCTTCACAAAAACTCTGTGACATATAATTCTTCTTTTACATATGAAGAACCTGGGACTAAGGTGAAGTGACTTGCTTCCAGCTAGTATGTATCAGAGGTAGTATTCTAACTCATTTATCCTCACTCCCCTGTGCCTCATCAGACTTAGAGGCAACTGAAGGGTGTTTGAATACTGACTCTTTCTAGCACAAGGCCTGCCACATAGAAGATCCATATTAAATTCCTATTGAATGAGTAATTAGTTGTTTACTTGTAACAGAAGCAGAAGTAAATAATTTGGATCATCTGAACAACAGGTTATCTATCCATAAATTGAAAAATGGCACAAAGGCAATAATTGACCCTCACAGATTTACTATTAGATGTTTTGCAAACTTTAAAGTGCCTTAGAAATGTGATTTTAATTATTACTGCAAAATTCCTAATTAATTGGGAAACAACAGTACTCCTAGGAAATAAGAAGACTAGTTAATGATCACTTTTTTTCAAGATATTTCCTTATCCTCTGAGCCCAGACATGCCCAGGAGATGCAGGTCCCTATGCTATGTGACTGACTTATGTGTGCCCACATTTGGAGGACTTGAAGAAATGTCATCTAAGAACTGCAGTCAGCCTAGACTTGATGGGAGCAAGAGAACTTGGACTGAGATCCCTTCCCCTGGAGCCAACTTCCACTATTCCCAATGAACTGGGTGTACTTGGGAAAATGTCATAGGGAAGAAGCAGAGCCTGGAAGACCACGGCCATAGAGGCAGAGGGGCTGGTTCTGAGACTGGACAGGATCTTATCTCCTCCAGCAAGGTCACAATGAAAATGGAATGAGTGACAGGGTGAGTAGATAGGATGTGTGACACTCTAGAGTTACTATTTAACCTGTAGGAGAAGACAGACCACCTAAAGAACTCAGAAATCTTTAGGTTTAGAACTGTTGAGACCTTTGAGGTCATCTAGTCCATCCTCTTCATTTCTGAGAAGGAAAGATCTAGGATTTGCATAGCACTTTGTGGTTTCTAAAATATATTGCATGCATTATCTTACTTGATCCTCACAACAAGGTGCTATGATTTTCCCATTTTATAGATAAAAGAACAAGCTGAGGAAAGGTTAAATGATTTGTCAAAATTCAGAAAGCTAGTAAATTTCTGTGGTAGGATTTTAACCCAGGTCTTCCTTAACACATTATACCACCTAGATGCCTACAACAAACTGATATACATTGAGTTTATCAATCCAATTCACATTACCAAGTAATCATAAGAGAAGGCTGTCCTTGATTGCCTCTAATATTCCTTCCTGCTCTTATTTGACTATCCTTTGGAATAGTATATGCAAGACCTGGTGTTCAGAGACTGAGATACAAAGTTAGAAAGCACTCTTTCCTGGTACTCAGGGTTTTTGCCTTCTACTGGAATGGTGAGGGGGAAGAATATCCTTTAACATAGAATAAAATGTAGAAATTAGTGAATGATGGGAGGTAAAGGAGACATAGAGGAGGAGGAAAAGACAAAAGGAGGGAAATAGAGAATGAGGGAGAGAGTGAGACGGACAGACAGAGACAGAGGGAACCAAAGCTAAAATTGAGGAAGAAAATGGTTCCACCTGGGGTCATTAGAGAAGAATTAATACAGGATGTGAATGGCCTAAACTTGGCCTTGCAGGAACAACAAGGATGCTAAAAGATGAGATAAGAAGGATGGGCATTTCAGAAAGGAGAAACTTGTTCATATAAGTGTTTTGTGAACTTTAGGGTCTTAGATAAATGTTATATATTAGTATTATGATTTCCACAGCCCAGCAAGGGGACTTTTCCCTTTAGAGCAGCATTGGGGGACTGGATATTTATTCCTTGTATGCTATCATTGCTGAGAACAAAAATTCCTGGACTTTTTAAAAATTGTCTTTGAGTCAGGTTAACCTAAACTACCTCATTGTGATAACCTTAGAAAACCAACTTCAGAATGAAAGAAAATGTCAGAACATACTCAGGTGCAGTTGGCATACTGGATGGTTTTGCTGAACTTCTTTATTCCCTTTCTTCAGTTTTGGTTATAAGGGATGACTCTCTTGATCAGGTAGTTGGGAGGGATAAATACAGAAAGGAAAGTAATATGAAACCAAAATATTTTGATAAAAGAAGAATTTCTTTTTAAAGAAAATGCCAAGATATTAAGCTAAAACCTATTTCTTTCTTAGTTTAAGGTCACTAAAACCTCCTTTATTTGCAGATAAAATGAAAACCATGATCCATAGAAATGGCACCAGAGTGACTGAGTTCATTCTGCTGGGATTTGCTGTTCAACAAGAACTACAATATATTCTCTTCCTTGTGTTTCTAGTCATCTACATGACTTCTCTAGTAGGCAATGTTGGTATGATTCTGCTCATCAAGGGTGATGCCCGCCTTCACACTCCCATGTATTTTTTCCTCCAAAACTTGGCTTTTGTTGACCTCTGTTACACCTCTGCCATTACTCCCAAGATGTTACTGAACTTCCTGGTCTCAGATAAATCGATCTCATTCTCTGGGTGTGTGATGCAATTGTATGTTTATGGCATATTTGCCACAATTGAATGTTACCTTCTGGCTGCCATGGCTATAGACCGTTATGTGGCCATCTGCAACCCACTCCGTTATCCAGTGGTCATGTCCCAAAAGGTCTGCATCCTACTCGTCACTGTCTCCTATGTTATGGGTTTCCTGAATGCCACCACACACACAAGCTTTCTCTTTTCCCTGTCCTTCTGTAATAATATAATCAATCACTTCTTTTGTGATGTGCCCCCAATCCTGGCCCTTTCCTGTTCTAATATTGATGTCAATGTCATGTTGTTAATAGTTTTTGTGGGCTTTAACCTGTCAAGTACATTGCTGGTTGTGTTCTTCTCCTATGTTTACATCCTGGCTGCCATCTTGAGGATGTCCTCTGCTTCAGGAAGGCACAAAGCCTTCTCTACTTGTGCTTCCCACCTGATGGCTGTCATCATTTTCTATGGCACACTCTCTTACATGTATTTACAACCTTCTTCCAGTGAGTCACAAGAGAATGATAAAATTGCCTCTGTGTTTTATGGGATTGTGATACCTATGCTGAACCCCCTGATCTATAGTCTAAGGAACAAGGAGGTAAAAGAGGCTGTTAAAGTTCTCATAAAAAGTTGTTCATGAGTCAGGCCTTGCATTCTAGTGGAGTAGTCAGAGTGTCGTTCAAGCAAAGAGCATTTTGTCTCTTTTCTTTAATAGCTACATGTTGTTCAGTGCAGAGAGCATCCATTTCATTGTTTCAGTATGTAGACAAGATCTCAACTATGGGGGACATAACAAAATGGGGTTAAAATGTGGATGCTTATAGAAGACTGCTGAAGTCATTATCCTAATAGCCTCTGAAACTTTTCAAGGACTACTCAACATCTTTAAAGTAATTATAATAATAATATTAATTATGGTAGCAATAGTACTGTTGGTGATAACTTGCATTTATTGTTAAATACTATCATAAGGGCCATGGAAAATGATAGTCAGGACCTGAAATTTCATTAGTTTTGGCAATTCTATGGCTGAAACTCTCTCCATTGGTTTCAAGTGATATAGGTTGGCAACTCAGAACTCAGCTATGATCTATAGCTTTGTTGGCAAACCTATGCCAAAGCATGCCAGAGGGGGCTATTCTGCTCCCCCTCTCCATGTGCTCCTGAGAACATTTCTCTCATCACTAAACCCTCTGCCCAGCAGCCCAATGGGAACACTTCTTCCCCTGTCTGAGGTAAGGGAGTGGCTGACATGTGGCATGAGGGGTGTAGTTTCGGCACTTGGTCTCCAAAAGGTTTGCCATCACTGACCTGTAGCATTAGAGAGTCATTTCAAGATAGATACTGAGAGGTTGAATGTCTTGCCCATGGTCACACTAGTAGAGTGAATGAAATGTACAACTTGAACATAGGTTTTCTTGACTTCGAGGATATATGTCACTTTAGATGTGATCATATCTTCAGAATAACCCTACCAAGTTGGTAATATGATATAGTTTTCTCTATTTTATGAGTAAGGAAATTGAGTCTGAGAGAGCCATAGACTTACAGAACATTAAGTCTTAAAGGATCTAAGTGATTTTCTAGCTCAAACTTCTCTTCTACAGAGTTTTGCATCTAAAAATGTCATATGATCCACCCAAAGTCACACACTGAATTAATTGCAATAGTGTTTGACAACCAAAAGCCATGGAAAATGAGAATCTAAAAAATTCCCATAAAGGCAAGCCACTATCAGAATTTCCAGTTGTAGTAATTAAGTAGCAATCTAAATCAATATATATGGGTATGTGCATGTATTCATCTATATTCACAGATAGCAAGATAACATTCTAGAAGCAAAGGGCTGATTATATCATTCACCTTCTCCATAAACTCCACTGGTTCCCTATCATCTCTGCAATAAAAATCAAATCCTTCTTTTGGACATTTAAACCTTTTTACAACCTGGCTTCAAAGTGCCTTTCCTGGTTGATTATACATTAAATCTCTTTGCATACTCTAATTCAGCCAGATTTGTTTTTGTTTTTGTTTTTCAGTTCCAGACATATGATCTTCCATCTCCATTCACTTGTACAGAAAGATCTCTTTGCCTGGGATGTCCTCCTTCTTCATTTCCATACCTAGCAGTCCTATGTTCCTCCAAATCAAAATTTAAATGCCACATTTTAATTGACTCTCCATCATGCCTAGAATTCTCTGCCTCCTCATCAGTTTCCTTAATTCTAGTGTCTTCATTCAATTAATGATTTCCAGTTTATGCTGTATATATCTTGTTTGTACATAGTTGTTCACATGCTTTTCCACTAGACTGTAAGCTCTGTGGGAGCAAGGTCTGCCTTCCTTTCTTTGTATCTCCAGCATGTAGGGTTAGTGTTAGAATACCTGGCAAATAAGTCCTTAATAAATGCCTAATGACTTACTGACTACATGAGGATTTTACTCAAACTCTCCCACCAGCTGCCAGTGCCACCAGCACCAAATTTTCTATTTCCTATTTTGTATATGTGCTTGTATATGCTTATATATATATACATATGTATATATACACACACACACACATATATATGATGCTTCTCTGTTGAATGTAAACTCTTTGAGGGCAGGGGTTGCCTCATATTTGTTTTTGCACCCCAGTTTCTAACACACAGTAGTTGCTTAATAATTGATCATTAAGGAGTAAATAGGTGGCTTAATGGATAGGGAGTCAGGCCTGAAGGCAGGAGATCCTAGGTTTAAATCGAATATCAGATATTACCTTGCTATATAACATTGGTCAAATTACTTATCCTCAATTCCCTAGCCCATATTGCCTCTCTACCTTGAAATAAATAGTATAAATTCTAAAACAGAAGGAAAGGATGCTTTAAAAATTGATCATTAGGGGCAGCTGGGTGGCTCAGTGGATTGAGAGCCAAGCCTAGAGATGGGAGGTTCTGGGTTCAAATCTGACCTCAGACACTTCCTAGCTGTGTGACCCTGGGCAAGTCACTTAACCCCCATTCCCTAACCCTTATCACTCTTCTACCTTGGAACCAATACACATTATTGACTCCAAGAGGGAGGGTAAGGGTTTTTAAAAAATTGATCATTGATTGATGTTTTATGCCAAATTTTGTTTATAAGTCATCACCCATAACAAGATATAACCTACTTATAATGGCCAGGCATCTTTTCATTGCTCTAAGGAACCACACAATTTTAATTCCTTAGAGATGGTTGTGTTCCATAATTATATAACATATTTCAAGGCGCCACAGATCTCAACAAAATGTGTCCTGGCCATCAGTGCAGCCCTTAACCCATTTCTATCTTCTCATCCAGTGCATTTCTTCTACATGTGTTCCTATAGATAATTAATGCTGGATTTAACCAACATCCTATTCAATTTGGGGAACATTTCACAAAAGGCCATTTAGCAATAGTGCTGCATTTTGTGCTTCCTAGTTCTCATGACATTATCTATCATCTTCTTTTCTCAATTCTATATTCTACATAGTAATATCCTGTACTCTGCTACTTGGGTATATTTGCAAATATGCTTCAGTCTACTTGAATCCATCATGGATATTTCCACTGTCCTTTGAATGACCCATCCCTCTGATTCTTCGGAAATTATGTTGTTCTAAGATTTGTGTCCATTCATTACTCTTAAGAGAATATTTGCACTTAGAAGACAAGTCTTTTCACTGAGGTACAACTTATCATCATTGGAAGTACTAGGTAGTTTCCTAAATGCAATATAAACCACATTATTCATTCAATTTTCACCTCATTTCATGGTCTACATAAAGTAGTTGAAACATTAATTTCTGCTAAGTCAAACATATTCACTTGCAATACAACTAAATGTCATTGTCTGAAATATAAATATATCATCCATTTAGTTGTTCATGCTTGAATTGCTAAAGTGGTCGCTTCTGAGTAATTGATCAACTTAAGAAAGTGCATTTGATGTAGTCAGCACACCATTATATGTAAACAGGAGCATCCTTGTAAAGCATTCCTTGTAAAGGAACCTTTTTTTTTTTTAACCCAGTGTACAATATATCCTTAATGACAATGGTGAGCACCTGTAGAAAACATTTTTCTCTGTATTTTATGCCACACTTGATTTCATAAACGATGATTGAACAGTTATAATAGTGATTGCTTTTTCTAAAAATCTTACATCATCTTTCTCTTTTTCTGTAAGATAATTTGGTGGCAAACACTTCCCCATAAGTTTGTTTGTTTTTTAGATATAAATAGCTATATATGTGAGTCACTCATTATTGGTGTCCTTTTATTGACTTTTGGAGTAATAATACTAGCAATAATTTTTGTAATCATTAAATATCTTCAACTCTATAAAATATCTTGAAAACTGGTACTTAAAATACTTTGAAATTTGGTTTTCTGCCATCTTGGATTTCTTAAAATTCAGCTGCTTTTTACAACTTCAATCTCTCAGTCATTTCCACTTGTACAAATAGCCCAGTATGAGGGAAACAGAGATAAGGTGAGAGTGTAGAGAAGCTCTCAGCTAAGTTCTTCCAAATTACCAACCAAATACTTCAAGAATAATGCTTCAAATTGAATTGTGGAATGGCAGAACCAACAAAAGGTTGGGGAAAACAATTCTTCTGCCCACTACAACTTAGGAGGTGGTCAGTAAAGGCTGTCTAACCAAAGTGGTATAATGTAAACCATATAGTCTGTGGCACCAGTAGCAGGTCTTGGATAGAGCTGCATTGGTGCCCCCATAGCAAATTTGGAAACTCTCGGCTAAATGATAGGATGGTAGGGGTCATCAAACAATTGAATGGAAGGTATTATACGGGATTCTTTGCTGGTAGTAGAATTAATTATTCTTCAAATGTCTCTTAGAATTCACTTGGGAATCCATCTTATCCTGGGGATTTTTTTCTTAGAGTTCATTGATAGCTTGTTCAATAACTTTTTCTAAAATAAGATTATTTAAGCATTCTCTTTCCCTCTTCCGTTAATAGAGACAATTCATATTTTTGTAAATATTCATATATTTTATTTAGATTGTCAGATTTATTGGCACATAAATTGGACAAAATAGTAATTATTTTAATTTCCTCCTACATGGGAGTAAATTCACCCTTTTCATCTTTGATGCTAATACTTTGGGATTTTTCTTTCTTGTTTAAATCAAATTAACCAATGGTCTATTTAATTGTTTTCTTTTTCATGAAACCAAATCCTAGTCCTGATTATTTAGTTCAATAGTTTTCTTACTTTCAATTTTGAGAATTTATCCTCTGAAATTTGGGGTTTACAATTTAATGTTTAATGGGGGGGGTAGTTTGTTCTTTTTCTATATTTTTAGTTGAATGCCCAAATCATTGATCTGTTCTTTCTCTATTTTACTTATGTAACATTTAAAGATATAAGTTTTTTTCCTAAAGACTGTTTTGGCTTCATTCCATGAATTTTGTTATGGTGTCCTATTATTGTCATTTACTTTAATGAAATTATTGATCCTTTCAATGATTTGTTCTTTAACCTACTCATTATTGAGGATTATTTAGTTTCCAATTAATTTTTAATCTATCCACAACATTTTACTGGATATAATTTTATTTAATTATTATCTGAAAAGGATACATTTAATATTTGTTTTTTCTATATTTGGTTGTGAGGTTTTTATATCCTAATACATGGTAATTTTTTGTGTAGGTGTCATGTACTACTGAGGAAATATATATATGGATATAAATTCCTTTTTCTTCCAGAGGTTTATTATATTCAATTTTTCTAAAATTCTATTCACCTCCTTAACTTCTTTCTTGTTTATTTTTTGTCATGTTTATCTAGTTCTGAGTGGGGAAATTTGAGATTCTCCCCTATTCTAGTCTATTTCTTTCAGTAATTCATTTAGCTTCTCCTTCAAAATATGGATGCTGTACTATTTGCTGCATATATGTTTAACATTTGCCACTGATATTACTTCATTGTCTCTGGAACATTTTATCAAGATGCAATTTCCTTTCTTGTCTCTTTTAATTAGATTTGGTTTTTGCTTTTTCTGAGATCATGATTACAACTGAATTTTTCTTCTACTTGAGTTGAAGCATAATAGATTCTGCTCTAACCCCTTACCTTTACTCTGAATATCTCCCTGCTTCAAATGTATTTCTTGTAAACATATCAAAAGATTCTGGTTTTTAATCTGCTCTGCTCTCTGCTTCTGTGTTCATAAATATGATTACTGTGCATTTCCTTTCATCCAGTTTTTTCCCATTTATTTTTCTCTCTCCTTTCACCCTGTCCCTCCTCACAAGTATTTTGTTTCTAACCATGATCTCCCTCAATTTGTCCTCCCTTCTATCAGTTCCCCTCCTCTTATTCCCTACCCCTGCTTCTTCTCTATAGGGTAATAGAGATTTTTATTTATAACAGAATTTGACTATTTCCTCTTTGAGACAATTCCAATGGGAGTAAGATCCAAGTGTTTCTTATCACTCTACCATATTCTCTTCCATTTTAATAGCTCTTTTGTGCCTATTCATGTGATATAATTTACCCTATTCTTCTTTTCTCTTCCCTCTACTCCCAGTATAATCCTCTTTTGTACCCCTTGACTTTATTTGTGTAACATAACATCACAGTCAACATACTGGCATGCTCTCTGTCTACATACACTCTTTCCAACTGCCATAATAATGATTAAGTTCTTAGTTACCAGTATCATCTTCCCATGTACAAATGTAAGCAGTCTAATCTTGTTGCATCCCTTTTGTTTTCACTTTTCTCTTTATGTTTATATGATTCTCTTGAGTCAAATATTTGATGATCAAATTTTCTGTTCAGCTTTGATCTTTTCATCAGAAATGCTTGAAAGTCCTCTATTTCATTGAATATTCCTTTCCCCCCTCAAGGATTATATTCAATTTTGCTGGGTAGGGGATTCCCCTCTTCCTTTACCTTCTGGAAAATTATTATTTTTTTATTTTTATTAAACCCTTACTTTCCATCTTGGAGTCAATCCTGTGTATTAGCTCCAAAGCAGAAGAGTGGTAAGGGCTAGGCAATGGATGTCAAGTGACTTGCCCAGGGTCACACAGCTGGGAATTGTCTGAGACAAGATTTGAACCTAGGACCTCCTGTCTCTAGGCTGGCTCTCAATACACTGAGTCAACCAGCTGCCCCTGGAACATTATTTTGAAAACCCTCTAATCCTTTAATAAAGAAATTGCTGAGTCCTGTGTAATCCTGACTATACCTCCATGACATTTGAATTGTTTATTTCTGGCTACTGATAACATTTTCTCCTTGGCCTGAACCTCTGAAACTTGGCTATTATAGCCCTGAAGTTTTCATTTTGGAATCTCATTCATGTAGTCTTTCAATTTCTATTTTATCCTCTTGTTCAAGAATATTGTGGCAGTTTTTCTTCATAATTTCTTGTAATGTGATATTGAGACTAAATTTTTAACCATGGCTTTCAGGTAGATCAATAATTCTTAAATTATTACTTCTGGGTCTATTTTCCAAGTCAGTTATTTGAGATGTTTCACTTTTTTTCTATATTTTAGTTATTTTTATTTTGTTTTATTCTTTCTTGATGTCTCATGGAACCTGCCCAATTTAAATTTTTTAAGAGACTATTTTCCTCAGTGAGCTGTTGTGGCTCCTTTTTTAATTTGGTAATTCTGCCTTTTATTTTTTTTTACTTTTAAATACTATTTTATTTGGACATTTTCAAACATTATTCATTGGAAAAAAAGATCATTTTCTTTTCCTCCCCCCCCTCCCGCCATCCCTCCCATAGCCGACGTGCAATTCCACTGGGTATCACATATGTCCTTGATCCGAACCCATTTCCATGTTGTTGGTATTTGCATTAGGGTGTTCATTTAGAGTCTCTCCTCAATCATATCCCCTCAAGCAGTTGCCTTTTCTCAGTGTTTTTACTCCCACAGTTTGTCCTCTGCTTGTGGATAGTGTTTTTTCTTCTAGATCCCTGCAGAGTGTTCAGGGACATTGCATTGACACTAATGGAGAAGTCCATTACCTTCGATTGTACCACAGTGTATCAGTCTCTGTGTACAATATTTTCCTGGTTCTGCTCCTTTTGCTTTGCATCACCTCCTGGAAGTCATTCCAGTCTCCATGTAATTCCTCCACTTTATTATTCCTTTTAGCACAATAGTATTCCATCACCATACCACAAATTGTTCAGCCATTTCCCAATTGAAGGGCATCCCCTCATTTTCCAATTGTTGGCCACCACAAAGAGAACAGCTATGAATGATCTTGTACAAGTCCTTTTCCTTATTATCTCTTTCGGGTACAAACCCAGCAGTTCTATGGCAGGATCAAAGGATAGATATTCTTTTGTCGCCCTTTGGACATAGTTCCAAATTGCTCTCCAGAATGGTTGGATCAATTCACAACTCCACCAGCAATGAATTAATGTCCCGACTTTGCCACATCCCCTCCAGCATTCATTACTTTCCTTTGCTATCATGTTAGCCAACCTGCTAGGTGTGAAATGATACCTCAGGGTTGTTTTGATTTGTATCTCTCTGATTATAAGAGATTTAGAACACTTTTTCATGTGCTTATTAATAGTTTTGATTTCTTTATCTGAAAGCTGCCTATTCATGTCCCTAGCCCATTTATCGATTGGAGAATGGCATGATTTTTTCTACAATTGATTTACCTCTTTGTAAATTTGAGTAATTAAACCTTTGTCAGAGGTTTTTATGAAGATTGTTTCCCAATTTGTTGCTTCCCTTCTGATTTTAGTTACATTGGTTTTGTTAGTACAAAACCTTTTTAATTTGATGTAGTCAAAATTATTTATTTTAAATTTTGTGACTCTTTCTAAGTCTTACTTGGTTTTAAAATCTTTCCCTTCCCAAAGGTCTGAAATGTATACTATTCTGGGTTCGCTTAATTTACTTATAGTTTACTTCTTTATGTTCACCCATTCTAAGTTTATCTTGGTGTAGGGTATGACCTGTTGATCCAAACCTAGTCTCTCCCACAGTCTTCCAATTTTCCCAGCAATTTTTATTAAATAGTGGATTTTTGTCCCAAAAGCTGGGATCTTTGGGTTTCTCATAGGCTGTCTTGATGAGGTCATTTACCCCAAGTCTATTCCACTGATCCTCCTTTCTGTCTCCTAGCCAGTACCAAATTATTTTGATGACCACTATTTATAATATAGTTTGAGATCTGGAACTGCAAGTCCTCCTTCCTTTGCATTGTTTTTTTCATGATTTCCCTGGATATCCTTGACCTTTTATTCTTCCAAATGGACTTAGTTATGGTTTTTTCTAATTCAGTAAAGAAGTTTTTTGGTAGTTCAATGGGTATGGCACTAAATAAGTAAATTAATTTGGGTAGGATTGTCTTTTTTATTACGTTAGCTCATCCCACCCATGTTTACAAACCCATGCTAGGAAAATTGGAAGACAGTATGGGAGAGATTAGGTTTGGATCAACATCCCACACCCTACACCAAGATAAATTCAGAATGGGTGAATGACCTGAATATAAAGAAGGAAACTATAAGAAAATTAGATGAACACAGAATAGTATACCTGTTAGATCTTTGGGAAAGGAAAGACTTTAAAACCAAGAAAGAGCTAGAAAAAAAGACACAAAATATAAAATCAATCATTTTGATTACATCAAATTAAAAAGGTTTTGCACAAACAAAACTAATGTACCCAAACTAGAAGGGAAGCAACAAATTGGGAAACAATCTTCATAACAAGAACCTCTGACAAAGGCCTAATTACTCAAATTTATAAAGAGCTAAACCAGTTGTACAAAAAATCAAGCCATTCTCCAATTGAAAAATTGGCAAGGGACATGAATAGGCAATTTTCAGTTAAAGAAATAAAAACTATTAATAAGCACATGAAAAAGTGTTCTAAATCTCTTATAATCAGAGAGATGCAAATCAAAAACAACTCTGAGGTATCACTTCACACCTAGCAGATTGGCTAACATGACAGCAAAGGAAAGTAATGAATGCTGGAGGTGATGTGGCAAAGTTGGGACATTAATTCATTGCTGGTGGAGTTGTGAATTGATCCAACCATTCTGGAGGGCAATTTGGAACTATGCCCAAAGGGCGCTAAAAGACTGTTTGCCCTTTGATCCAGCCATAGCACTGCTGGGTTTGTACCCCAAATAGATAATAATGAAAAAGACTTGTACAAAAATATTCACAGCTGCACTCTTTGTGGTGGCCAAAAATTGGAAAATGAGGGGATGCCCTTTAATTGGGGAATGGCTGAACCAATTGTGGTATATGTGGGTGATGGAATACTATTGTGCTCAAAGGAATAATGAACTGGAGGAATTTCGTGGAGACTGGAACAACCTCCAGGAATTGATGCAGAGCGAGAGGAGCAGAAGCAGGAGAACATTGTACAGAGACGGATACACTGTGGTATAATCAAATGTAATGGACTACTCCATTAGTGGCAATACAATGACCCTGAACAACCTAGAGGAACCTACGAGAAAAACCACTATCCACATCCAGAGTAAACACTGTAAGAGTAAAAACACCAAAGAAAAACAACTGCTTTGAATACATGGGTTGAGGGGATATGGTCGGGGATGTAGACTCTAAATGAACATCCTAGTGTAAACAACAACATGGAAATAGGTCCTGATCAAGGTCACAAATAATACCCAATGAAATTGCACATTTCTGTGGGAAGAGTGGGTGGACGGAAGGGAGGGAAATAATGTGATTATTGTAACCAAGGAATAATGTTCTAAATTGACTAAATAAACTTATTCAAATGGGGGAAAAAACCAGGAAGGCTTTCATGAAATGATACAAAGTGAAATGAGCAGAACCAGAAGACTATTATATGCAGTAATAAAAATATGATACTGTGATCAACTATGAATGACTTATCTGCTCAGCAATATAATGATCAAAGACAATTCCAAATGACTTATGGTGAAAAATGTTATCCAAGTCCTGAGAGAGAACTGATAAAGTGTGAATGTAGAATGAAGTTTGGGTTTTTTTTTTATTTTTATTCATTCTTTTTGTCTTTTTTGGTCTGCTTTTGCTTTTTCAACATGACTAGTAAGGAAATGTTTTATATAATTACACATGTAAAATATATATCAAATTGCTTGCCTTCTCAAGAAGAGGGGATAAGAGGAAGGGAGAGAATTTGAAATTCAAAATTTTTTAAATATGTGTTAAACATTATTGCTTACATATAATTGAGAAAAAATAAAAAGAAATAGTACAACATATACTTTGGTTTTAACACTCAAATCGTATATCATAATCACAGGTAATTTCTTTGGAGCATTGGCAGATCTACTCCATTTGCATCTTTCTTATGGAATCACAATCTGCTTGTCAACCCCTCTATTCTTCTGAATCTGAGTTCTGCATGATTACCTGAACTGCTGAATTTCATTATTTCTTGGCAGGCTTTGTTATCTCTGACCTTTCCACATACACTGTTAACCAGCCTCTCCTGGAAATTTTCTTTTTCTTTGACTTCAGTGTCACCGTTCTTCACAGTTACTCCCATTATGTTTGCCTGGGTGGTGGTGGGGTTTTCAATTTTCTTTGAGATCTCAAAATCTATCTCCTGTTCCCAAACTTTGAGTGTCCCAATTTCAGTCCTAAGAACTTTTTTTTAAATGTGAAATATGAATATATTCTATTATTATTAATTTCTTAACCCTTCCCCTTTCAAAACTATTTCCTTCAAGAGTCAAATCAAATCAAATCTTCCTTTATCATCTCCAGCTATTATTGACTGTCTCTAACTTATTCAAGTAATTTGTATTCACTTATATATTATATCCCTCAAGAGGATTGAAAGCCTACGATGGCCAGGATGCTTTCATTTTTGACTCTATGTTCCCTCTGCCTAACAGACTAGATTATACATAGTAGGGTGCTGATTTAAATATATGTTGAATTTGAAGCATTGCCAGCATCACAGAGTTCATGTCCATTAATGGACGGAGGTGCCATTGCCAACATCAAGAAATGGTGCAGCTCAGTTGGGAGAGTCTCTACTAATGATCTAAAAATGTCTGATTCAATCTTAGATTTTGCCAGAAGTTTAAAATCATACACCAAATCTCCTTGGGTTTTCTTCAAAGTCATTTCCTTGAAATTTCTTGAAATTATATCAGCTGTTATTAAGTAACTCATACACAAGCAAATTTAGAATGTGAGTAGTATTCATTAAGTAGGCAACAGAGAATATATGTGACTTGTACTTCTGCCATTATCAAATAATATTTATGTATTCATGAAGGAAAAGCTGGTCTCTATCCTAGGAGGCAAGAAAGGGGGTTTACAGAATTCACCTACATTCTCTGGTTTATTTTAAAGAATTAAGTGTTCCTTACAAGAATTTAGGGAAAGAGACAGTATAGGAAAGTGGAGAAGGGGGCAGATTGAGAGCCAGTCCTAGAGATGGGAGATCCTAGGTTCCCAGCTGTGTGACCCTGGGTAAGTCACTTGACCCCCATTGCCTAGCCCTTACCACTCTTCTGCCTTGGAGCCAATACACAATATTGACTCCAAGATGGAAGGTAAGGGTAAAAAAAAAAAAGGAAAGTGGAGAAAGTATTGAAATTTTGGGGTTGAGGATCTGGGTTCAAATACAGACTCAGCTACTTATGATCTGTGTGACTTTAGGTTTTTTTAATTAATTTATTTTTTAAGTATTTTTTCATGTATACATGATTCAGATTCTTTTCTTCCCCTTTTCCCTTCCCCATAACAGAGCCAACAAGCAATTCCACTGAGTTATACATGTATTATCCCTATGTGACTTTAGACAACTCCAGGTCTGTTTCTTCATCTGTAAAATTAATGGATTTAAATATATGAAATCTCTTTGCTCTGAGATCTAAAACCATGATCCTATGACTCTATAAGCTTCAAGGAAGAAAAAAAAAGAACATAAAAAGGTAAAGTGGAATCCTAATTCATATAACCACTTCAGAGCACTGAAAAACAAGAGGAGGGTTCTTGTTTTCTTAAGATGATTTTAAATGTATTCGACTCTTCATTTAGATAAAGGAAGCTAATGCCACTTACTTGGTATTTATACCCCCTCCCCAAACTGGGGTCTTCACTATTTTCCTGGTCCACAGCATTATTTGAAAACCAAACATCCAGTTTAAGTTCCGATCCAGTGTGTTGTCTCACACCAAAGTACTTTGCCATTTAATCAAAACAGACCTTAAAGAAAAATTAAGGATACTAAAGAAGCCACAAACACATGCAAGCGATTCTTAGTAGTAGGAAACACAAATTCTCTCACACAAATTCACCAATTCAAGATTTTAATACTGAATCTAGGAACTTTGTCAAGATTACTATTCTCCTCCTGACAAAGGAGTTTTATCTTCCTTTTCTATAGAGACATTGATAGGAATTTCATAGTGATATCCTTAGCCTTTTCCATGCTACCATATTAGCATATACAATTTATAGACATTTTTAGTCTTAGGGCCAGGGTTCAAATCCCTGTTTGGCTGAAAATTACTTTGAAAGGCAGGGTAGTTATAATGGATAGAGTTCTAAAGTTAGAATTAGGACGACCTGGCTTTGAATCCTGCCCATAACATTTAATAAATATATGATTCTGGCCAAACTCATTAATTTCTCAGTAATTCTCTCATTGCTCTACTTCTGATTCTCAAGACCTGGGACCAAGTCTCGGCTCCTTTCTGACCATGGAAGTTTCCTTAATTCCTTTGCTTTCTTACCCTGCATGATCCCTTCAACCCAATGTCCTCTTGTCTCAGTGAATTCGTCCCAGAACTTTTATTTTGAGGATATGCCCAGGTCAGCCAGCCATTATTCCTTTCCCAACTCTGCTTCTAACTCTACAGACTTTCCCACCATATCTATGTACCTTCCCTTATCCCTCACTTTTCAGCTCACTTATGCTCATCTTCCCCCATTAGAATATTAGCTTTTTGAGAGCAATGACAACCTTTTTTTTACCTTGGATTTTTAGCTCCCCTGCTTAAGTGTTTAATTAATATTTATTAACTTGATTTGCCTCAATTATCTTAAGTGTAAAATGAGTGGATTGGACGTAATGACATTTAGAATCTCTTACAATTCTAAATCTATGACATAAGATATGGAACTTCCAAGTGTGTACAATGTGAAGACCAAGTTATAAAGGCTCTCGTATGAACTGCTTCTTTTCTCAGCATCAGCCCCAAATCAACACCACATCACATCTGTGGCATGTTCTAGCCAAGTCCCAAAGGCTTTCGCATTTAAAAGGGAGTAGTCTCTGAAATGGACCATTGGTTTCCATATTGAATCCTATCCTAGTGAAGAAATGCCCTCCACTGCTTCAAAGCATCACTTCCTCTCTTTAGAAAATTGCTAGGGATAGTAGGAATATGAATGACTTGCACAGCAGAGACATATAACCAGTTTGGATCCTAGACAGGACTTGAGTCCAGGTCCACCTGAATCTGAAAGTAGCTCAATAGCCATTGCATTTCTATGATGATGCTCATTATTACTTTGCAGCTAAATCCCTCAGTAGCTAAATTTGAAAACAACTATAATGATGATGGTAATGGGAATTCTACTTTAGGGGACTCAATTCTATCAGATAATGATCACTGTTCATCCCTTGAGGCCAGCGATACTCAGGAGAATGGATCCCAAATTATTGGCCTCGGTGATGTATGTCTGCAACAGGGGCTCTGCAAGGATGTCATCTGAGGATGCCAGCCAGCCTGTCCCTAATATAAACAGGGAAACCCAAGGTGGTATTGCTTCCTCTAAAATGATTCCATTCTCCCACTATTCTCAATGAATAGGGACTCTTCCAGGATCTCAGGAAAATAATCCTGGGAAGCCAGTGTGGGAAAGATAGAGAAGCTGGTGTAGGATTTCTTCGTAAGTGAAGTCACAATGAAAAGGAAGTACCGCTAATGGAATGAGTGAGTGGGAATTCTCCTATTCCAGAGTAATTGACCTAACTTCAGGGAAGGCCCAGATGTCAAGTAATCTACAGAGAATTAAAGGAGATATTAATTAATTAAAGTACATAAAGTTGCGGAATTTTCAAATGTCTTACCAATAAGAGATAGTTTATGTAAAAGACTTTGCAGAGTTAAATCGCTTGGTAAATGCCAGTCATAACCATCATTAGGATTTAGAACATGGAGAACCTTAGAAATCTCTTAAAATGATCTGTATATTTCAGGATACTGAGGCATAGAGGGTTAATGTAAATCAACAAATATTTTTCCAATATGTACCAACCACAGTATAAGAGATGCAAAGATTAAATAGACACACAAACATACACATAATACATACTGATTAGTAATTGTCCAATACTAACTACTTCTATAGGAAGAGGTAGGTAGGACAGTGGATAGCGCATGGGGCCTGGAAGTTGTGAATTCAATCTGATATCAGACACTTACTAGCTGTGTGATCCTGGGCAAGTCATTTAACTCTTATTTGCCTCAATTCCTCATCTGTAAAATGGAGACACATTGGAGAAGGAAACAGCAAACCACTCCAGTATCTCTGCCAAGAAAAATTCAACTGACATCTCCAGGAATAAGATATGACTAAAAGGACCAAACAATACGACCACCGACATCTGTAGGTAATATATCCAGAAGTAAGGAGTATTTAGATGACTATTGTACCATGATATATCTGATAATAGAGGGGGTGGAATGATGAGGAAATAAATGAGATTCAAGCAAAGAGCTGTAAGCATTGAGAAGGGCTAAGATCATTTTCAGGGAGGAATTCATGGAGGAGTCACAACATCAGAGGAATCTTGAAGGAAGTTGAGGATTTTGTAAAAAATTAGATGAGACACATTCCAGGAACCTAGAAGAAGGAAGGTTGATCTGAGGTGAAGCTAGCAGTCTGGCCAATCTCCCCAGAATGTAAAATATGTAAAAGAAGGGAATACTGTGAAATAAGACTGAATTGATCAAATGGAACCAAATTGCAGAGGGCCTTAAATATGTCAGTATTCATACAAGAGGCAATTACGAATCTCTGAATGATGCTGAAAAGAGGAGCAACCTACTCAGACCTCTGCCTTAACCAAATTATTTAGGCAGTAGCATGAAAAAAGGATTGAAGAAGAGATCCAGGGGAGGTAGCAAAAACTAATTAAGAAGCTATTACAATAATCCATATTACAGAGAATGAGGGCCAGAACAAAGCCACTAGATGGTTTACATAAGTGGAGAAAAGTGAATAAATGTGAGTGGCTTAATGGTAGGACTGATAGGGGTAGGAGGGCAATAGACCAGAGATCACTGGAACTGTGAATGCCAACACCAAGAGCTCAGATTACCAATAAGTACAGTTTTCAGGTAGTTTGGGAATGTGTATTGTAATGGTGTGTACCAACCTGGAATAGTGAATACCTCTCCAATGATGTACTTCCCTCCGCCTGTCAAGTGTTTATAGCAATGTCTCTATAAATCTTCTCTGTATAGTAGTAGGTTAACACCCAGATAAATGGCATTTTCCTGACATTGGAATATCCTGTTTCTCCTCCCAACACACTTTGTAGAGATTATGAATGGTATTTTTCTTATTAGCATTTCTTCCTGTGTTTTGTGAGTACTGTGTTGGTGAGTTCCTGGTTTTTGAGAAATAATGAGAACATTTGTGAATTTATTTTGTCTCTGACAACCCTGCTGAAGCAATTAATTGGCTCAATTAGTTTTTCACCTATTTTCCCCAGTTTACCAAGGATAACACGTTGTCATCTACAACTTGGTAGATTTTGTCTCCTTTACCAATTTGTATACTTATTATAATTTTGTTTTCCTTAACACTACTAAAGATAGCATTTCTAGAACTAAGTCAAATACTAGTAGAGGAATTTTAATAACATTTATTTAATTTATTTATAAAATTTAATAACATTTAAACAACACTTTAAATTGTACCAAGATACTGTCCTGGAAACCTTGAAATAACAAATAGGATTGTAATCTCTTTAAAAAAAAAAACCCTTACCTTCCAACTTGGAATCATTATGTACAATCAACCAAGGTAGAAGAGTGGTAAGGACTAGGCAATGGGGGTTAAGTGACTTCCCAAGGTCATACAGCTAGGAAGTGTCTGAGGTCAGATCTGAACCCAGGACCTCCCATATCCAGGTCTGGATCTCAATCCACTGAGCTACCCAAGTACGCTACCCCCTGTAATCTCTTTTTTCACAGATGTAGGAGATTAAAGCTGTGAAAAGTTAGCTAATTTTTCTATGGTCACACAGTTAAGGTTGAAATAGAACATGAACCCAGGTCTCATAATTCTGCTTCCTGGGCTTTATTTACATTCCATCATTATGGTAACCTTAATGGTAGAACCATTAAGTTCTAAGTAGTACCAAACTCAGCAACTGAAAGAAAACATAACAAAAGATGATTTCATTCCTAATTTTGGGTCAATAATCTACTTTTGGTTCTTCTCTCCATCTTATTCTTCTTCTCCTTCTTCTTTCTTCTCCTTTTTCCTCTTCTTTTTCTTCTTCTTCTTTCTTCTTCTTCTTCAGATGATTTGAAAGCCATGACTCAAGGAAATGGCACCAGAGTGACTGAGTTTATTCTATTGGGATTTGCAGTTCGACAAGAATTACAATACATTCTCTTCATTGTGTTCCTGGTCATCTACATGACTTCTCTGGTGGGCAATGTTGGTATGATTCTGCTCATCAAATATCATTCTCGCCTTCACACCCCCATGTATTTTTTCCTTCAACACTTGGCCTTTGTTGACCTCTGTTATACCTCTGCTATCACTCCCAAGATGTTACTGAACTTCTTGGTATCAGATAAATCTATCTCATTCTCAGGGTGTGTAGTCCAATTATTGGTCTATGCTACATTTGCCACAATCGAATGTTACCTTCTTTCTGCCATGGCCATAGATCGCTATGTGGCCATCTGTAATCCATTACACTATGCAGTGGTCATGTCCCGGAAGGCTTGTGTCCAGCTACTCACTGGATCCTATTTCATGGGATCCCTGAATGCCTCTGTTCACACAGGCTTTGCCTTTTCATTGGTCTTCTGCAATTCCAACATAATCAATCACTTCTTTTGTGATGTGCCCCCAATCCTGGCCCTTTCCTGTTCTAATGTTGATGTCAATGTCATGTTGTTAATAGTTTTTGTGGGTTTTAATCTGTCAAGTACATTGCTGGTTGTGTTTCTCTCCTACGTTTACATCTTGGCTGCCATCTTAAGGATGCCCTCAGCCGCAGGGAGGCACAAAGCTTTCTCTACTTGTGCCTCCCACCTGATGGCTGTCATCATTTTCTATGGCACACTCTCTTACATGTATTTACAACCTTCTTCCAGTGAATCCCAAGAGAATGATAAAGTGGCTTCTGTATTTTATGGTATCGTGATACCCATGCTGAACCCCTTGATCTACAGTCTGAGGAACAAGGAGGTAAAAGAGGCTGTGAAGATTCTAGTAAAGAGTTGCTTATAAGTCAAGATTTGCATTTTAATGCATTGGTTCAGAAATGCATCCAGACAAAGGACATCCATCCTGCCTCCCTTATTTGGCAGACCAGTGCTCTAATTAAGAGAATGGTGGACTTGGAATCAGAAAGACCTGAATTGAAACATCATCTAGGATACTTATTACTGGTGTGACCCTGAACAAGTCACTCAACCTCTCAGCCTCAGTTTCTCCATTTCTCAAAAAAGGATAATAAGGGGGGCAGCTGAGTAGCTCAGTGGATTGAAAGCCAGGCCTATATAAAGGAGGTCCTAAGTTCAAATCTGGCCTCAGACACTTCCTAGCTGTGTGACCCTGGGCAAGTCTTTTAACCCCCATTGCCTAGACCATACCATTCTTCTGCCTTGGAGTCAATACTGACTCCAAGACAGAAGGTAAGGGTTTTAAAAAAAGATAATAATATCACTTACTTCAAAGGGGTATTATTAGATTCAAATAAGATAGTCTATATAAAGTGCTTTGCACACTTTAAAGTGCAATATAAATGGTATGTGTTGTTACTTTTAGATGGTCTCAGCTATGGGGTAATGTGTCAAACAAGCTGCAAAACTTGAAAAGATATGTGGAGGCCTAGAGATGGGAGGTCCTGGGTTCAAATCTGGCCTATTTTTATACAAGTCACAACTTCCATCGGCTAGATCTTACTGCCCTTCCACCTTGGAACCAATACATTGTATTGATTCTAATATGGAAATTCTAAGGCTTTTAAAAAAAGAAAGAAAAGATCTGTCAAGATGCTAGAGAAATCCTTCAAACGGTGTCAAAAATATATTTACTAATATCTCCCAAACATTAATAATAATAAACAGTACTCCAAAATTCTTGGTGCATTTCTAAGCTACAATGTCTTAAATAACTCATTAAGTTATAAATAGCTTAAAAGTGCACTAAGACTTTTGGGATACTTCATAGAATACTTAATGCAGAATATGCTTATAAAATGAGAGTATGCTGCTTATTTTTTATCAAAGTGCATTCACATACATAATCTTTTTTCTCCAATTATTTAGATTTTACTTTTTTGTAAAGATATTTTATTTTATCAGTTACATGTAATAATAATTTTCCACATAAGTTTTCTGAAGTTATATGACCCAAATTGTCTCCCTTCCTCTCTTCCCTCCCCCTTTCCAGAGATAGTAAGCAATTTGATCCAGAGTATACATGAATTATTATGCAAAATATATTTCCATATTGTTCATTTTGTCAGAGGATATTCATTTAAAACAAAACCCCCAAATAAAAACCCCCCAAAAATAGTGAAAAATAGTATGTTTTCATCTGTATTCTGACTCCAAAAACAACAATTCTTTCTCTGCAGGTGGATAGCATTCTTTGTCATTAGTCCTTCAGAATTTTCCTAGATCATTGCATTGCTGAGAATAAGTCCTTCACAGTTAATCACTCCACAATATTTCTGTTAACTGTGTACAATGTTCTCTTATTTCTGCTTATTTCACTCTGTCTCATTTCATGTGAGTCTTTCAACTTTATCTGAAATCATCCTTCTCATCATCTTACAGTACAATAGTATTCCATCACCATCATATGTCACAGTTTTTTCAGCCATTCCTCAATTGATGGATATCCCTTCAATTTCCAGTTCTTTGCTGCCACAAAAAAAAAAGCTGCTATAAATATTTTTGTATGAGTAGGTCCTTCCCCATTTTTTATCTCTTTGGGAAAGAACTTGGTAATGGTATTACCAGATCAAAGAATATGCATTATTTTATAGCCCTTTGAGCATAGTTCCAAAATGCATTCTGAAATGGCTGGATCATTTCACAACTCCACCAACAATGTATTAGTGTCCCAATTTTGCCACATCCCTTCCAACATTCATCACTTTTCTTTTCTGTTATATTGGCCAATATGCTAGGTGTGAGGTGGTATCTTGGAATTATCTAAATTTGCATTTCTGTAATCAAGAGTAATTTAGAACATTTTTAATATGATTTACTATGATTATTGATAGCTTTGATTTCTTCATCTGAAAACTCCTTGTTCATTCAATTGGAACAATGGTTCATACTGTTCAGTCAAGGAAAGTCCACATACATAATCTAAGTAGCTCTTCAGGATGACTACATTAAGTAGTGTTAGGAGGATGATTTAGGGAATGGGGCCAGATGCATAGGTTTGGGCCAGTATCAGAAGATTAACAGGTTTGAGAAGACCAACAAACCCAGCCAGGCAGAGACTGACTCTAAGATGATACACACAGACCAGTCAAATAAAATGAGAAGTAGGTTTAATAAAAGAATAAATGGGGCAGCTGGGTGGCTCCATGGACAGAGAGCCAGGCCTAGAGATGGGAGGTCCTAGATTCAAATCTGGTCTCAAACACTTCTTACCTATGTGACCATGGACAAGTCATTTAACCCCCATTTCCTAGCCCTTGCCACTCTTCTGCCTTAGAACCAATAGACATTATTGGTTCTAAGACAGAAGGTAAGGGTTTTTATAAATAATAATAATAATAGAATAAGGCAAAAGGGTATGGGATAACCTATAGCTAATTTGTCTAATAATCTAGGATCTAATATCTCTTCACAGAGATTTCTCCAGAGTGATTTTTCCCTACACTAATCATCTCTAACTGCCTAAATCTCCAGTCCCTGATCTTGGATAAACCTCAACTAAACTCCCCTCAACTGGTTTTAAAGAAAGGATCTGTGTAAGTCTCACAGGGCCCAGGGAAGGTCCTATATCCAAAAGGACCCAGGCCTGGGCTCACAATCAGATGCCATATGGTTCAGGATCACCAAGAACTGAAGTAGATAAAACTGATCAGTAAAGCAGGCAGAGCAGCAGAGTAGCAGAGCAGTTAGGGCAACCAGACAGCAAAACAGGATAGGGAATTCAGGGTAGTATAGGGTAGTATCAGCCACTAAGGAAATGTAACCTATCTCTCTATGTCAAGAGCAGAGAAAGACCCCTAAGCCTCAGTTAACTGTCTCTCCATTACTTTCCCATTCTAAAATTCTCTCCCTGTGAGCCTCATGCCTCTGCAAATTTGCTCCAACCTTTTCTCGCTTATAACAGTAGGAAGTAATATCATTCCCACTTTATAGGTACAGAAACTGAGTCTTAGAATTATTATGTCATAGAATGTTAAATCTGGTAAAGATCTTAATAATCATTGATTCCAATCCCCACATTATACCAAAAACAAAACTTGGGAACAAAGCAGGAAGTGACTTACCCAAATTCATACAACTGGTTAGCAAGAGAGATTGATAACCCAAATACAAGAGAAATTCATGCCTATTCCCATGTTACCAAAGGAATGGTAAGTAAGAAGCCTGTCTAATCATTTAAAAATATATAATCCTCTATGACAGAGATTCTTGACCATTTTTGTGTCATGGACTCCTTTAGCAGGATGGAGAAACATGAATCCCTTCTTGAAATATTTTTCTTAGCTAAAAATGGAAGGAAGCACTATATTTCAGTAAAAGATTAGTGGAGTTCTTTTCCCCATACAAAATTATCTGAAATCTATCCATAATCTGATTTGGTAGCCCCTAAATTAAAAATCTCTATTCCATGTTAACCTATAGCTTAATGAGACAACTGTCTAACACCTCTGGATTATTATCTGACCATAGAGGGACATCCAAAAATCACAGAGGAGTAGAATGAACCATCAGTATATTACAGTCTTTAAAATACTATATAAAGGCTAGATATTTTGTAAGGAAGACATTAAGGAAAAGCTTTGAGGGAAGGTCCATGGAGGGAGATACGGTAGCATATCAGCATGGAGAAACAGAGAGTCTGAAACACTAACAAGTTTGGAGGAGTGAGGCTGAATGAGAGCACAAGTTGTCTCATGATCCTGAAGAGCTCTAGAAGTCTACCACTATGGACCCAGTGAAGGTGTCAGAGTAGTCTCTGGGTCACAGAAAATCTCACCTGGGCTTCAATCAAGTTGAGTAAGATGTACCATCTAGTCACTTCCTATATTCATAATTATTCTTGTTAACCAGATGTTCAATTCAGCTATTACTATTCAACAAAGGAATACAAGTACTCTGGGTGTCCTGCCACAACACAGTAGTGATAATTTTCTTTATGAGAGAACTGCATCAAAGATGACTGTTTTCTAACATCCTAACTTCTTCAGTGCCCAGTGACAATTAATCAACAACTCTACTTAGATATCCATCAGAGAAAATAGACCATAAGAAAGAAAGTCTCATATTCCATTTTCTAAGTTTCAAGAATTAGTTGTCTTTGTGGAAGAGCCAAAGGAAGAATGATAAGATTTCCTTAACTGGTGAGACCTAAAAATAAAACTAACTTGGAGTAATTAGAGTAAGGTTACCATGAGAGGAGTTAATGATAGTGGTTCCTTCTGAAGTCAGTCTCTTTGATCTTCAAAATTCCAGGTAGCGTATCCTGGAGGTACCCAACTTCAACTCTAAATCCTCCATAGATAAAAAAGAAAAACATTTGAATAACACATCAAAGAACCAAAAGCAGGAATCCTGTACTGAAGATCTGAAGGTCGCCTGATGAGAGATCTTAAAGGTCCTGATCTTAACTGGTACCCATGTGAGTATTTTGAAGTGTTAATGACTATTATCTGTGAAAGATGATGCACTGGTATTAGGTTCTATTGTGGGTTAAATTTTCTGGTGGAAGTTTGATGAGAGTTATGGAGATCAGTTTGGTTAACCACCAATGCTTTATTTGGAGGAGAGTTGGCATAGGAAATAGGAGGTAGGAAATAGGAGATTATAGATCTTCTATTGTATAACTATGTCTAAATTCAAACCCTACACTAGAAATGGAAATTTCTGGCACAGGTATGTATATACATTTTTTGGAGCTCAATATTCAGCCCCTCTCTTGAACATCCCACTCCATATTTAATTGGTGATAGCTAATTAGGAGATGTTCCGTCAGTCTTCAGCCCTTCCCCAAACTGCAGGTGAAGTTTTTCATATGTGCCAAAAAAAATACTATTAAAGAACTTTTCCTGTCAAAAGAATCACATTCCTCAGGACCAAAATAATTCAAAAATCTATAGACTGAATGGAGCCAGGTCTCCTGGCTCAGCAATTCTACCTAATACAGTCTTTATAATCCAGGACCTGATATAAAAATAATATAGTATGTAAAAGATAAATTCTTACACAGAGATGGATAAAACAACTCTTTTTTTATAATGGAAGGAGATAATTCATCCTCTGTGAGCTCTCTGAAAACATTCTTGAAAATTTCAGTTGCAGACACAAGAAGGATGATATGCTCCTTACCTTCTCCCCTTGATATTTTTATTTCCTTGAACTAATTTTTGTACTTTGAATGCTTGGCCCACTTACCATGTGATGAAGATTATGATGATGATTATATCATAGAGGATTGTAACAAAAATTGATTTTATATTTTTGAGATTGACTTTACCTTCCTTATTCTGGAAAGGCATTGGCCCCTCAGAGGCCCATTCTTACCACTAATTGGTTTGGGATATTTGATCTATTCATTTCTAGCTAGGGCTGATTTTTCCCTTCTTAGGCAGCCTAGTTGCTCTCCATATTGGTGTCACCATTAGTTCAGGAAGCCACTCAGCTTAGCCTGATGATTCTCAAAGCAATCCAACAGCCTCCACCTCCCCCATATCAGGAATCATGTCTATGCCATCATACCAGGTATAACTAACATCTATTAGACACATATTTTGTGTAAATGACTATGCTGAATTCTGTGGACACAAAGGTCAAAACCCAATCAATAGTCCTTGTTTTGAAGGAGGGCATATTCCATAAAAGCACAAAGGGATTACAGAGATAAATGAATACAAAGTAGATGCAAAGTGATTTCAGGAAGCAGGCTTTTACTGACAACTGGAAAGATACAGAAAGTCATCATGTGGGAGATGGCATCTGCTTGCTCTGAAGAAAGCCCAGGACTTTACAAAGAAAAGAAGATGAGGGATTACACTCCAGAAACAGGGGACCAAATACAAGAAATTGTGTGCCATGTGTATGAAATAGCTCATGGGCTAATGTGACTGAAAGGGAGAACAAGCAAAGGGTAGTGTTAGGAAATAAGACTTTTTTTTAAAGAGTGACAGTCAAATACTTGAAGGTCTTAAAAGCCAAACCTAGGGTGCTGAATTGTGTCCTTGAAGTAATAGGGAGCCACTGAAATCTTTTGAGAAGGGGAATGCATGGTCTTATCTGTTTTAGCAATGATACTTTGGCAGCTATGTAGGGAGTGCTGGAAGCCAGGAAGGAATGAGGATGATATTGAAGTAGTTGAGGCAAGAAGTGATGAGGGCCTGAAATAGAGTAGAAGCTATGTGAGTGAGAAGAGGGTGCATCTGGCAGATGTTGTGGAGGTGGAATTGACAAGACTTGGCAAAGGGTTGGATGGAGGAGTTAGAGAGAGAAAAGAGTCAAGGATAGCTCCTTTTCAGAAACCTGAGAATCCAAATCAGTTCAGCTCCATTTTCCATTCACTTTTTTCCCATGTTCATAATGGATAGATGCATAAATAATAGCCTTTGTTTTAACCATCTTGAGCAGCCAAACATGCAATTCAGGAAGAGCTTTACTCCAGTTAAGCACGAGCTTCAATTGTATTCATGTGTGTATTACAATATGTTGGATTAGAAAGCCTCAGAAGTCCCTTTCAACCCTGAGACTGTAAGATTTTGAGGAGGGGTGCAGAGGGGTGCAGGTGAGGTCATATTAGCTCATGAATAATCTGTGTTATGCTTGATGACCCTATAAGGTTGGCAGCTTGATATGGCTACTATCAGCACCAAGGACAGCATAACATGATGTAGGTATGTCTATATATTTTTTTCTTTGGGAAGAATGGAGTTCATGACCCTTACATGGCCTTATGGTTTGCTACCAGAGGCCCTTTAGAAGGAACAGGGAAAGAATTGAGTCAAGAATGCACCTTTCCTTGACCACGGACCCCAGTTGTCAATGCCCCTTCAGAATCTCTGTTTCCAAGGCCTTAGGAAGCCTTTAAAACAACTCAATGTACAAGACATACAACCCAAAGGAAGAGATCCAAAAGGGAAAATGTCTGTAGGCAGAGTCATCAGGACTACAGTGCTCTGCCATAAAAAGGGCTCTTGTTCTTCTATTAAAACAATCCAGGTGAAAAATCACCATGCCAAAGTGAGTTTAAGTACAACAGCCCAGAGGGTTTTTTTTCCTGAGCTTATCCCTTGTTTTCCTGAGTTTATCCATTGCTCACAAGTAACTCCAGTGGGAAAGGATGGGACCCATGTCTATAGCTGTGGCTCTACTGGTCTGCCTCACTGATTATGAAGTGTAGAATGCAAAAATACCTGGCATTGTGTGGGCTTTTTTGAATTTATAATTTTCTATAAACATCCAGGTGCCAAATATTAGTATCAGACCTTTATACACTCTTAAACTTCTTGGGACAGGGGATTACTTTCACTTCCTGAAGCTTTGAAATCCTAAAGGAGGAAGTGGACAATCATGAATCCCAACAATAAAGTCTATGCACACAGCAGAAGAGAGGGTCTCCATACAAGCTCAGCGAAAGGGGCTTCTTCATGATTACAGAAACAGATTAGAATCACTAGCATTAAGCAATGGTGTTGTGAGCACTTTTCTGATGAAAAGAGACCCTAGAAGACACTCTTACATAGTTCATCAGCTGTAAAATGGGGATAATAATAGCACCCATTTTGCATAGTTGTTTTAAGGATCAAAAGAGATAATATTTATAAAAGTTCTTTTCATAGTTCCTAGCATATATACAGTAAGCCCAATAAAAATGCTTATCTGTTTTCAAATATTTAAGTCCCAACACCAATGGTGGCCTAATAATTTGAGCTTCTATATACTGGTGATATTTGGGGGGCATAGAATTCTGGGACTGTATTTTTGGAAAATTCTGGGAGAGAGAAGCTGAAAGCTATGGTGCACAATCCTTCTAGTTCCCATTCCAAAGGAGTAAAATCAGGCAGGGTTAGGTTATGCAAGGTAACACTTGAGGCTGACTCCTTGAAGCTAAGAGTTCCAGATTTAGATGATGGAAATGAGAAGTGACAGTTCCTAGTGACTAAAAACTCACAGGGCATCCTGGTGAGAATGAAGAAGAGTTGCAGGGAATTTTGCCTTTCTCCTGAATTGCATGTTAAAGGGTGGTTAGCTTAAAGCTAGTATCTCTGATAAGCTTGTGGGTAATTTGGGAGACACCTGAGCTCAGGAGGAGCTGTGCCCCATTTTTCTTTTATTTATTAATATCATGGTCTCCTTTATATACAAATAAATCGTTAAATTCTTGCCTGATATGATAAATGTTGGCAGGGTGAGATATGTAGGTAGGGTGGATAAGTGTTTGGATTCTGTAGAAGGGAGATACTCCTGCTTTAGTATGACTGATGGAGGAAATAAAAACATTGGTCCCAAAAGTGAAGAGGAGACACATTCATTCAATATTAAAGGCAGCTACATGGCACAGGGGATAGATTGGAATTGTGACCTGAATTCAAATTCAGCCTCAGACATATTAGCTATGTGGCAGTGACAGCAAACTTTATTTGCATCAGTTTCTTCAGCTATAAAATGGGGATGATAATAGCACCTATTTTGCATGGTCGATGTAAAGATCAAATGAGATAATATTTATAAAAACTCTTATCACAGTGCCTGACATACACATACTAGGTCCTGTATAAATACTTCTCTTCCTTTCAAATATGTAAGTCCCAAATGCAAGGTTGTTGTAATGATCTCTGCTTCTATATGCTGGAGAGTATCAGACTAGCTCTGTCTCTCTTTTTCTCTATGTAAATAAAATAAAATAAATATGTGTGTTAATATTTCATAAATTATATATATAATTAAACTTGTAGGTATATACCTTGTTAAATATATTATACATATATATTATATTTGTATACATATATATTATATGTACATATGTACATAGTATATGCAGACATATATATACACATATATAAAATATGTATTTGCATGCATATAGATAATACCCCTCCTGACAAAAGTTAACCAAACTCAGGAAAGTGGGGTCCTTGCCACCTATAGGATCCCTATACCCTAACCCTCCTATTATAAGGAGAATATTATATTCCCTTCAAATGGGGACTGGGGCTGCTATTCCTTAAAGTAAAAGGTACACCCCTAAACTCTACAGGTTGGAGGGCCACAATAAATGGCTTACATATTCTGATCTCTCTTGTGTATTCCTTACACATAAAAGAGCAGGAAAGGATCTTAGAAGTCATCTATTCCAAATTCCTCTTTTTACAGACCCAGGAATATTAATGAATTTTCCCAAAATCACAGAAATAATAAAAGTAAAAAATGGAATTTGACCATAATTTATCTGATTCTAGGGGCATTGCTCTTTCCACTGTGCCACAAAAAGAAGAAATTCTAAACATTTAGAATAGCAAGAGCAAAAGGAATTATCTTATTCCAGATACTCCGACTCGGGAACCTTTGATTTGGGGGATCTATTACTTTGGGGCCCTCCTGTGAACCATACATATCAGAAATCTGAATCTTAGTAGAGATTTGCTCTCCACCAGCTGCTGACTGAGTCAAAAACAGTCACCATTTCTGTAAGAATTTTACATTTTTGAAGCATTTTTCCTAACAGTTTTTTGAGGTTCATAAATAATATAAATATATGTTTATACATATGAGGAAAATAAGATACAAAAAGACTAGCCCAACTTCACATGGTTCACCTTATATCTAACACTGAAATCCACATCCTCTGATGATGATCAGTGCCTTTGCCATCACACTACACACAACTCCTATCCATATCTTTTCATTGTCACCATTGTATGTGCCCTACTCTTTTACACTAGGTAACCAATGGAACAAGAAAGAGATTCTAGATACAATTGTCTTTGGGGTTTTATTTTGCAGTACCCACTTATTTGCATCTAAACCCACCACATAAATATGTGTTCAATCACATCTTTTGAAGAGAATCAATGAGCTGTTTAATATTTCTCATGGCTAAAATCATCTCATAGAAGATGGGTAAGTGACTCAGGAACTCCTGGATATGTGAGCTCTAATGTTCCCCTCTACCTTTCCTTCTGTGCTTCTATATTTCTTTTTGGAGCAATATTTTTCTTTCTTGATACTTGATACCCCATCATCACTATGAAGTGATTATTGATTCTCCAAAGCTCTACATGCAAGACACAAGTTCTGGCAGATTTTAACAAGTTAGAAAGGGGTGTACAATCCTAGTGACAACCTAGGTGCATGTTATGACAAGGAATCTAACTACAGTAATAGAAATTTATCCTCAAGATTTAGTGCCATGTGATGGATTTTGGCCATGGAGATCCATGAAAATCTGTGTACAAGACATGGAAATGCCAGAGTCTGTGTGGATGGAGGGAGAGCCATATGGAAGAAATCTTGGCCCCTTTAAAGTGCTTCAGCAAGTAATTGATATATCCTAATCAGTTTTCAAAACCCCGTTGGAGATCCCAAAAAGCAAAGTCACACCAAGAAGGCAGTCAGACTCTTTCTGATCATGAAAACACCAATGGAGAAGGAAACTCAAGGGACTCTAGAGGAGGCAGATGCCTGTGGTTCTTTGTGAGGTGGGCAGGAAGGATCTAAGAGAACACACAGAGAGATGAGGCAAAGGGCCCAAAGCAATCAACCTTTGAACAGACATAAGTCTGGCACAGTCAGAGTCCTCTTACTGGAACAAACAGAGCAAAAGTCTGGTGTTATAACAAATTTATTAGAATTTTTCAAATCATTTTTAATTCTTAGAGACAAAAATGGAGGACTTGTGAATGAACAGATGTGTTAATAACAAGGTCTTATGAGAGCTAGTGACAGTAAGAGTGCTACAGGCTAGCCTGCCATATCCTCGAACTGTCTCCAAGCCCTAAGAAATCTAATGGTTTAGATTGTCCCTTCCATCAGGTTCATAGGATCATTCATCATGTTGATTTTTATTATTCTTGTATTACACAAATCAATTCCTCCCCAAACTTCTATCTTTCCCTAAAGGTATTAACTCAACTATTGGTTCTGTGACCTGAACAATGAGATTTGAGGTTACTCTGAAGAAAAGTAGTCCAATAAGCAATCTGTCTTCAGCAATCCTGGATCTATTGAATGTTGGATATATAAAAGACCTTGGAACATATAACATAGAATATTAGAGTTGGGAAGGACCTCAAAACATAAAACATCAAAAGGGGAAGCTAGGTGTCTCAGTGGATAGAGAGCCTGGCCAAGGGATGAGAAGTCCTGTGTTCAAATCTGGCCTCAGATACTTCCTAGCTTTATAACCCTGAGGAAGTCACTTAATTCCAATGGCCCAGTCCTTACCACTCTTCTACTTTGGAACAAATATTCAGTATTGATTCCAAGATAGAAGGCATGAGTTAAAAAAAAAGTCAAGTGATAGAGGAGGCATTAATAACATAGAATGTTAGAGATGGAAAGGAACTTAGAACAGAGAACATAGCATATCACAACAAGGAGAGAACTTAGAACATAGAATTTCAAAAATGAGCAAAACTTTGCATCACAGTTCCTTCAAAAGGTAATAAGAGGCAGCATAGTGAGGGAAATAGGCAGCCTTGGAATCAGGGAAACAAGTTCAAGTCTCATCTCTGATTCATAGGACAGTATAATGAGAGGCAGGTCATGGAATCTCTGAGTATCCCAGGCGAATCTCTAAAAGATGATTAATTAATTGATAGAGGAAGAAAGAAAGAAAGAAAGAAAGAAAGAAAGAAAGAAAGAAAGAAAGAAAGAAAGAAAGAAAGAAAGAAAGAAAGAAAGAAAGAAAGAAAGAAAGAAAGAAAGAAAGAAAGAAAGAAAGAAAGAAAGAAAGAAAGAAAGAAAGAAAGAAAGAAAGAAAGAAAGAAAGAAAGAAAGAAAGAAAGAAAGAAAGAAAGAAAGAAAGAAAGAAAGAAAGAAAGAAAGAAAGAAAGAAAGAAAGAAAGAAAGAAAGAAAGAAAGAAAGAAAGAAAGAAAGAAAGAAAGAAAGAAAGAAAGAAAGAGAAAGAAAAAGAAAGAAAGAAACCCCACCCTCATAAAACATTCAATGTTTTAGCCACTGTAGAAAATATCTTCATTTCCTACAAAGCAGGGGTTCCTGCCAGAAAGGAAGGATGCCTACAGTGACTGAACTAGCTAAGGTCACAGATACCAGGAAAAGAAAAGATGCTATTGTCACCGTCTGGGACCTGTTTAATATTTCATCAAAACTCTGTATGGTTTCTTTCTGTGTCTGAAATCCTCTGCTCTGACTTATTCTAGGCCATTGGACATTTAGGTCATTTCACAGCTGCTTCTGTTCTGTGAAATATTAACTCCCTGGGTTTCCTTGGTCGAGAACTCCCATCATTAGTCTTTGTCCCTAGTGTGGGATAAAGATCCAGCAGTAGCATGCATGACATTTCTTTAGCAATCAAGACTTAGAAAAGCTACAGCAGGGCACAGAGACTTGAGAGCAGCCTTGGACTCAGGAAGACTCGTAGGATCCCAGAACTTAGAGAACCATGAACAGCCATTTAATCTGACCCCTAATCAGAACCAGAGGAGAGGAGAGTGAGCTAGATGGTGCAACAATGGAGTTTTGGAACTGGGGTCAAAAAGTTCTATGCTCAAATCCATCTTCAGTTGGAGGCCTACTAACTGTGTGACCCTGGACAAGTCACTTAACCCGATTTGCCTCAGTTTCTTTGTGGGAAGCCATCAAGCCCATGCTGTATGACATGGTTACATGTAAGTTCCAGAGTTGCAAAGCAACTTTCTGGAAAAATAAAGCACCAACAGAATACCCTCTGTCTGACTTCTTTCTCTAACTTCCCTTACTAATGGAATTGTTATGATTATTGTTCTCTCCCCAATATAGGAGAAATAACATGAAAGCAAAGACTTATAGGGTTAACACACATATATCTCGCCTTAATACCCCCAGATTATTACCCTAAAAGATTACATTAACAGAATTAAAACCTAAAGATTATTACCCATTACCTGCCTTCTTTCCCTCTCCTCAGAGTTACATTCACTCCCATTACAAGCCAGGCAAGCCAAGAATATCAATCACCTTCAAGCCCAAGTCTACAGGACACACTCCACTGATTTGTTACATAACAACCAAGCAACCTTGCCTGGTGTCTGAATCAAGCACAAGAAATATACAACTTGGAAATTGAGGAAAATCCCAAATATTGTCTGTCTTCAATTACCCTCTAATCTTGTACCTAGCTCTGAAATATTTTATTAAGTAATTGTGATTGTTTGTGAAAGCTGACCAAAAGTAATAATGATTCCCCTAACTGGTCATGCCTTAGATCAAGGGGAACTAACATCCAGATCACCCTGTTTATGTCATTCATCCATCTCTGTTATAGCAACAATGTTTTGTTGACTATCTCCTTAGGCTTCATGTCTGTTGTTATGTTCTATGGAAACATGTATGTTGAAAAATGATTGTGTGCCAACAAAGTATGTACTCACTGAAGCTATAAAATAAACCAAAGCCTGTGCCATGGCAGAGAACTGTGTGATGCCTGGCTCAGGACTGAGCATGCAGTGCCTCTCATCCTTTATTCAACTAAATTGTCACACTTAGACAGAAGGACCCTCCTTCTGAGAGACCGATGGCCCAGCTCTCAAAGTTTCCTCATTTGTTTAATCAGCTAGAGAAGCAAATGACAAACCACTTCAATATCTTTGCCAAGAAAACCACTAAATGAGATCATTAAGAGTCAGATATGAATGAAAATGACTAAGCAACAATGAAACAATCAGAACCAGAATCTCCTACAGAAGGTACCAAACAAGTGGTTATCTAAAGAAACTCTTCTTGGAGACCTCAAGTGAGGAGAATCTTCTGAAGGCAACCCATTCTACTTCAGAATGTCTCAATTTCAGGGAAGACCTGGGTTCAGGTCTTGCCTCTGACATATACAAGCTCTATGACCCCAACCAAGACTTTTAACATCTCAGTCCTGCAAAACAACTCTCTAAGCCTGTGAGTTATGGTTAAGTCTCTAATCTGTATCCATTGGGAGAATGTCCATGTAGTTTTACCCTTAAAAAACATAGAACTGGACCAAAGGAAAAAAAATACTGGAGGGCAGCCAATGTACTCCATGAGCAAAGCAGAATCATAAAGGCACAAAGGAAATGTGGATTGCTCAAATCCAGACCTACATCCACCCTAAATGTTCTGATGGATCACTTGTTCCAAGACTTTGGTAGTGCCTTCTAAATTCATATTGGACTTTTCACAGAAATGAATACATCATACCCTGACATCTTTGATGTCACTGGTGTGCTTTAAAAACAAAGGAAAAACAATAACCTCCCATTAATCCTATATTTTATGTATATCCATAGATGTTTGCATTTTGTCTTCCCATAAAATGAAAGCTAAGCAGGGACCATGTTTTTTTGTTTTCTTTTTTCTTGGTATTCTCAGTGCTTAGCACAATACCTAGCACATAGTAGGTATTAAATATATGCTTGTTAACTGATCTTGTAGTATGTAGTTTGCTTCAATACTTTAAAGGTTCCATGATTTGATCAGTATGCATTCATCTTCCAATAATGCACATTGAAACTTCCCTTCACACCTTAAATAAAGGGTCTCTAGGCTGTGATGCTAGAAAAGTTAATGACCAGGTCAAGTGATCCAGATTTGTTTTCTGCATTACCTAGAACAATCTCTTCCAATCACTGTGTAGACACACACAGTCGATATGATCTTTTCCCCCTAGATGAGTTTTCTCTTCCTGTTCCTTCCCCCACTAACTATATTATTCTGAACTATTATCTTCATGAAACTCATTTTTCTGTAGGTTCACCTTATACCTTGAATGACCTAGAGTGAAAATGGTCTGGATAAAAATAGTTATTTAACTTCAGAAAAAAACTAATCTTCAACCAACCATCTAGTAATGAACCTCTCTACTTCACTTAGTAGTATGTCACTAACTATTCAAAGGCTTTGGGATTTGGTAGGATCTGCCAGACCTTGTGTCCTGTTGACAAAGTTTTTGAGAGTCCAGAGTAACCTCCATGCCACAAGGTAGCAGCAGAGAGGATTTTAATGGCAGTATACTTGGAGTTAGGAAGACCTGGATTCAAATACCACCTCTCATATTTATTGGTAGTATGTTCCTGAGCAAGTCATTTCTAATGTCTGGGCCTCAATTTCCTCATCCATAAAAAGATGATCTCTAAATATCTGTCCTAGTTTTAAGTCTATGATTCCATGAATTTGTTAGTTATGTTTGAATTGTTGTTTTGGGCAGATTGATAGAAAAATAAAGAGTTTACATGCACAAGAAACACAAATCATTAATTAAGTGCTTATTATGGGCAAGGCATTTTGCTAAACACTGGGAATATAAATATAAGCAAGATAGTGCCTTCACTAAAGTAGCTTATATACTAAAGTAGGAAAGGGAATAAGAGCTAGATGCATTTATAGGGCATTTTGGCAAGGAAATAGCCTGAAAGTTTAGTGGAAGCATGAATCCTAGGAAGATTAGACCTAAGATTACTACCAAAGACCAGAATAGTGATAGGGGAAGAGCTCAAGTTTCCAATGGGAATGAAGTTCTAATATGGGCTCTAAGACAAGAATTCAGACTTGGATTTTTTTTCAAAAAAGGATTGTCATAATGTTATCTAGCAAACTAACAAATAAGTGTCCCAGTGCAAAGAGAGTAATATGGAATAATCCAATTTCATAATCCAAGTGCATCAGGTCAATCAAACAGACCCAGGAACTGAAATCTCCATTGAAAAGTCTTCCTTATCAGAGAAATCATCCCATTTTGTTATTAGGATTAATGGTAACTAATATTGTCAATGGGATTAATGGCAAATAAAGACAATAAGAACAAGTCATCAAAGTTCACCAAATGCCTTAAAGCTTCTACAATGTTTTCTTCTCCCCAACTCTGTCAGCCAGTGGGTAGGTATCTTGAGTCCTATTTTATCAATGAGGAAACTGAAGATCTGAAACAGGAATGTGTTGCCCAAGGTAATCCCACAAGGGTGCAATGAACTGGGAATGAAGATGCTCTTTTGTGACTCCCATTCCAATAACCATTCTCTTCCCACAAGACTACTCTGTTTCCAAATCCGGTTTAAACTTTTTCAAGCCAATAATCTTTCTAACCAGAATACGGACCACCCTGCTCTAGGAATCTGAGAATAAGCTATGCTTCTATAAGCCCAATCAATGACTGTTTCTTTGAATCAGGAGCCTCCTGATTAAAATATTATCTTTGCCGACTGAGCCCTGGGTCTTTCGTGGGATTTGATTTATCATGTAATAACAGTGAGGTCTATGGGGTGTTCAAGGAAGACTAGCACCCCTGGTATGAGGGTTTTCTGAGCACTTTTCAGGACTGTTCATCCACATTTGGTGTCCACCTTTCACCCAATTCTCACCTGAAGTGCCTAGAAGTTGTAGCATGCACAGCAATCACACCCCAATAAAACCACCTTGGGAGGGAGGTTAATATAGGTTGAGAGTAATCAACAAGCCTCAAACCCATCAGTGAGTGAGGAAGATATCTATTCTAAGCACCCAAAGACTTCCACTGTGGAATGGATAGAAGAAAACAATTTGTTCCATTAGCCATGAAGGCAGCTGAAGCATGTGCAATGGAGCACTTAATTTTCTTTTGTCTTACCACTGGTCTTGACTGACTCTGGAAGAGAGATTGAGGCTATGACTTTGTGCAACTCTGCCTCACTTACATTCAGTTCCTGGGCAAGTCAAGACAGCACCCCATGATATCATTGATCATCTTCAAAAAGGGAGAAACAGCAACAATAATAGTGATGTACAAGAACACTTTAATGAGTAAATTAAACCTACGGCTTTTGTCAAACTGCCCATGCTTCTGTGGAAGATATCTCTCAGCACTGTAGGAAGAAAGGGCAAAGCAAAATCTCATTTCAATCCCCATAATGGCTCCTTGAGTCAGGGGATATTGTGATTATCATTTTACAGTTGATAAAATTGATGCTGATAGCCTCATCAGACTTTAGTACCCAGGCTTCTATGCTCTCACTCAAGCATTCTTTTAACACAGCACTTATTTCTAAAAGCACTTATAAACTTCATCTAACCCTCACAATCTTAAAATTGCTATTGATTTATTTTGAAATGTATTTTCTTAAAACTATTACCTTCTGTCTGGGAACCAACACTAAGTATTCGTTCTGAGGCAGAAGAGTGGTAAAGACTAGGCAACTGAGGTTAAATGACTTGCCCAGGGTCACACAACTAGGAAATGTCTGAGGTCAGATTTGAACCTAGGACCTCCCATCTCTATACCCAGCTCTATCTATGCTTATTTCCTTTCTTCCTTTGGGTGCTTCTTAATTTCAGTTCTTCAGAGACTCTAGTGTTCCAGGACCTAGTGACATAAGACAAAAAAAAAAGAACACTCGTAGTTAAAACATAGATCTTGTAATTAAAATTTAGGGGAGACTGAGGCAGGTAGAAATTAGTTTCTCTCTGCAAGGAGTATTATATTTTTAGAGGTTTATTAAAGGTTAAGGATCAAAGAAAATACAGAATAAGAAAAAACACGTGCCTAGGCCAGAGGCCTAGACAAGATAACCTCACATCATGAAAGATACGCCTCTGCTCCAAAACGGAAGTCCAAAAAAGCTCAAAAACCTTTGCAATCAGGTTAAATCCCTTCTCAATCTCAGCCCAGATAAGATTACAGGGCATTCTGGGGAAGTGGAGCAAAGGCTTGTGGGTATTGAAGTCCTGGATTCCAATCCATTTTTACAATCTATTTAGGAGTCCTTTAAAAAATCTATAGTTTCTCAAAGATGATCCAGTCTACTTTTCTTCTACTCTTTCATGCTATGTCCAACTCATTACTTCTCTTTGTTAAGGTCTAAATAAATGTCTCTGTCTATCTTGGGAGCCAAGTTCCAATTTATAAAATGGGTGACTAGGAGGATGTAAAGTTGTTTCCGTGGAGAGCTGAGTTCTGAGTTCCAAATACATTTTCAAAATTTCCAAACATTTCTAGTTTTGCTCCCTTGTATTGCCCTTACCTCCAGGCTCATGAATATCTCACCTCTCTCTTCTTTGTGCACTGGAATGTAATGCTGTCTTATATAACAAGGATCCTCCCACTGGCAACTAAAATAAGACATCAAATCCCTGCCACATCAGGCACCTAATAATCACGAGGTGTTTGTTAGACTTCTCATTCGGCATTGATTCAAAATTCTGATCATAAAGGGAAAGCTTCCAAATTTCAAACCTGCACTAGAAGGTTTCTTTTTAGCTCGGATGACCTCTGTTCTCTATTCAAAGGTCAGTCTCAGTTTCAATATTCTAAGGTCAATTTGACTCAGTGGGCTTTTAAGTGCCTACTGAGTGCCAGACACCATTCTAGGCACTGATAATGCAAAAATGAAAAACAACATGGTCTTTGTCCCCAAAGAGTTTACAGGCTAAGAGGGAGAATATAATTGGACATGGATAAAACAGCATGTAATATATGTGTATATAATATTATAATATCTAATAATACAAATGTTATCTATAATTATTACATAATTGAATAATAGCAATAACTAGTTCTTATGTAGTACTTTAAAACCGATAAATTTATTGTCTTCCTGGCCAAGATTTTCAAACATGTTCTCTTCACTAATGCCATCATTCTCATCCCCCTCTTAAAGATCCTGTTCTCTTCTCCAGAGACCCTGAGCTCTGGCAGGTGACTGCCTTATCTTTCCCAGAATTAGACCTTCATGTTAATTCCTGGCCATTCCCAAGCCATATCCCTACATTAGTAGCTAGTAGCTCCTCTTCCCTTGAAGCTTCCCTCAGTATGTTGTCTTCCCCGAATAGAATGCAAGCTTCTATAAGGCAGGGGCCATTCTGTTTTCCAGTTGTTGTTGTTCTAAAACCCAGAACTTAGTAAAGTATCTGACATATAGTAATTACTTAATACATTCTTTATCATTCATCCATTCATGATCCTACTTGCATCTCACCACAACTGTGTGACATAGATGCAACAGGTAGTATTGTCTCCTTGTTATAGATGATAAAAGTGAGGCTTAAGGAGGTCATTAAGTCATTGATTTGGAAGCAGAAATGACTTTACAGGGCACTGAGTCCAATTTTTTTTTATGTTCAAAAATGAAGAAACTCAGGCAGTTGGCATGTTGCATGATGCTGCAAGAAATATACCTCTTTCTCATCCAAGTCCAGACACAAGAGAGAGTAGAAAGAACACCCCACCTTTCATTAGAAAAGTCCCACATTCCCATCTGGCTTCTGACTTACTAGTTGTGAATATGGGCAAGTGACTTACTCTCTATGAGCATCAGGTCTTCTTCCATAAAATGGTGATAATTGTAGCAACATCACATGGTTTGCTGTGAGAGGGCAAAGAGACAATATTGGGGAGGAAACTGCCCTGTAAAAATTGAAATATATAACTATAAGTTATCTTTATAAGAGTGGCCAATATAAGAAAAAATGGCATGAGATGCTAGCCTTTAATGCAGAGGTATTTAATCTGGTATCTGTAGACTAGTTTAATATATATGTATATATGTATAAATAATTGAATTTTAGTATAAGTTGACTCCTTTGTAATGTAAACTATTTTGTTTTTTATTTATTTATTTTAAGCATATATCTATTTTCTTTATACTTTATTTTTAATTTCTATTTAATTTCATTTCTTTGTTTTATTTCTTTTATTCCTTTATATTTTATCTATATCTCTTTGTTATTAATTTATATGTATTTTTATTTCATTTTTATGCATTTAAAAACATCATTCTGAGAAGGGATACTTGGGTTTTTCTAGACTTGTGAATTTTAAAACTATTCTACCCTAATCAGACCATTCTTTAGAAGATCTGATTTAGCTATTTCCTGATCAATAACAATGGAGATACAGAATCAGGTCTTGGAAAACCCACATTCTCCACCCTACTCAGTTTAACAAGATTTTGAAAGGTCTGCATAAAACTCAAGATTTAATTATCTGAGGAGATGGCCTTCAACAGACATGTGCAAAAAAAAGGACAGACCTCTGGGCTGTCCTAAGTCAAGCTAAGTCCTCATTGGTACAGATGAGATGCAGAAAAGTGATTTAAAAACTATATAAGGCACATCAGTTTCTGCCTCTCTCTCTTTCCCTGGAGAGACCACTCTGGCTGGCAGCATGCTAAGTGCTCTGACATCTTGGAGTATTGGGTAGTGAGTTTGCCCTAGAGTTGATTTCAGGTTTGGGCATCTTAGCTAAGTCTCTTTGGGGGTCCGGCTGATTCTTTCCTCTTTCACACTCAAAACCTTACTTTCTAGATATCCTATCTTTCTGCCTGATACTAGCCCCTTCCTTCTTCCTTCTTCTTAAAATCTTCTCTACTATATCAATTAAATCACCATAAGATTTGGCAGCTGACCTGGGTATTTTATTATTTGGGATTTCCTTTGACGACCACTTAAATTTAGATTTTTTTCAATCTCAACCATAATTTCACCCTTTACAGACTGCCAGAGGATTCAGTGGTATAAAAAAAAAAGGTTAAGAATTCTTGCTTTTTGATCTCTCCAAGGTAGAAGGCATTGAAAAGGAAGAATTTAAAGATGAAAGGGAGTTTGTTAACAACATGGAGTGTATACTGGTACTATGTCCATGCCCCAAAAAGATCAAAGAAAGAGAACTTCCCATACATATAAAAATTAGTTATGGCAGTTCTTTTTTTAGTAGCAAAGAATTAAGTACTAAGGAAATTCCCATCAATTGGAGAATGACTGAACAAGTTGAGGTATATGATTGTGCTAAGAACTAATGAGAGATTGTTTTAGGAAAACTTGGAAAGACTTATATGAGCTGATGGAAATGAAGTGAGCAGAACCAGAAGGACAATTTTTACAGTAACATTATAAAGGTAATCTACTTTGAATCACAATAATTGCACCAGTTGCAATTCCAGAAGACTCATGATCAAGTATACTAGCCACCTCCTTGGACTTAGAGTGCAGTTTGAACCATATTTTCTTCTCCTTAATTTTTTTGGACATGACTGATTCGGGAATTTGTTTTGAAAAACTCTACAAATTTTAATATATTTTGTTTTTCTTGTCTTTTCAGTAGGTAGAAGAGGAAGAGGGGGAAACTTAAGAGGAACTTAAAATAAACTTGAATTTTTAAAAACATGGAGAGTATGTGGTAGGGAGCATGGATTCAGATGACACCGAATGGAGGCTGGAAAGGATTAGAGATAGAAATGATGTTCCAGACTTTTCTAGTTCTTAAGTTCTTGGATCCCATTTCTCCATTAAACACCATAATTCTGAGACTGAATTTGGAAATGAAATATTAAGCATATGGAGCAGTAAATTCATTGTTCTCATCCCCTAAGCTAGCAAGTCCTATTTCCTGTAGCCTCACCTGGGATGGTCTTCCCTGTGATATCTTGCTTTGCATGATTCTATTTCATAAACCTTAGAATCTCTATCAAGTTAAGGTTCTGGCTTCAGATATGCCACTAAATATTGTTTCCTGTCTTTACTCTTCCTTCAGCCTCTGTTCCTACATTCTTAAAATAATAATGATTATTCTTCCATGACCTACCTTACTGGAGTGTTAAAAGGATCCAAAAAGAGAAGATATTGAAATCATTATTTTATTACATAGGTTAATGACAAATCCCTTTGAATAGGTGCAACCTTTGAATGGGTGAAACTTTTTTTTAACCTTCACCTCCTGTCTTAGAATCAATATTGTGTATTGGTTCTAAGGCAGAAGAAAGATAAGGACTAGGCAATGGGGGTTAAGTGACTTGCCCAGGGACACACAGCCAGGAAGTATCTAAGGCCAGATTTGAACCCTGGACCTCCCATCTCTGGGCCTGGCTCTCAATCCACTGAGCCACCCAGCTGCCCCCTGAAACTTTTTTTAAATCATCGTCAGTCCACAATGTTTCCATCCAAGAGATTGAATGATGGACATCCAGGTAACACAGTAGATCAGTGTCAAAGGGCCATAGAAGATTGTTTGCCTCAGCTGGTCAGGAACCAAAGCATTTAGCATTGAATAAAAGACACATCTCACAAAAAAAAGACAGACAGCTGCTCTTTTATTCAACCTTATATCCCAGAATGGAGATTATCCTTTTGAATTTGAATTTTTAGACTGTGTGGGAAGATATGTCTCTCAGCAAGCCTGTATCCTGATCCATTTTAAAACAAGATCTGGGATTGGCATAAAGCCAGAGACTTTGACACTGGTGGGAGCAGAAGAATATGAGTCAGCTCGTTGCTCTTCCTCTATCCCTATCCCCAGCAAATCAGATGGGACCAGAGATGCAGGAAATTGTTAACACTGACAACCGTTAAATAAATCTATCATGAAGTATGAAATAGAATATCAGTATAGTCTAAGAAAGTAGCCAGTCCAAAGAGACCCAGAGGATCATGGGATTCAAAATCAAAATGGAACTTTAGAAATCTTGAATTTTTTTTTTATTTTATGAATGAGGAAACTGAGACCCAGAGATGTTAAGTGACTTGCTCAAGGTCATAAAAGCAGTGAATGTCAGGGCTGGAATGTGAACCAAGGTTTATTCAATAAATTGTTCAATTTTTTTTTTAAGCACTGAGGCTACAAACATTATGAATGAAACATTTCCTACTTACAAGGGCCTTATATTCTAATGGGAGAGGCAACAACAATACATTTACTTAAAGGGTATCCTAAAAGTCTTAAAGCCATTCAAGTTAAAACTATGATTTGATCTAATCCCACACAGTTGCTGATGAGAATACTTGTTTCCAGTGCTGTCAATCTACATTCCCTTAAGCCTAATTAAGTCTGTAAATAAATCCTTTCTTCATTCTACTTTCTATTTGCTTTCTACTTGACCTCACTTCTGTGTTTCCTCTACTAATCTCTACTTCCATTTTCTTCTCTCTGTAAACCTGGTGATTGGTGGTTATCTTTAAGTGGATTTCCCTCTCACTTTTCCTTATCTTTAGATTCTCCCAGGATCACTTATTCCTACTTTCAATACCAATAATAAAGCCTGCTTTGGAATTAACTCCTTGGGAATGACTAATTACCCTCTCTTCCCAGCTGATTCCCAGGCAAACCTCTTCCCCATTCTTCCCCATCCTCTCCTTTGAGTAAGTGGGAGTCACCAGAGTATTCCTGTTTTTAACTAGAGCTTTACATTAAAGAGTTTCAGTACTTCATATTTGAGATCAGATAATTGGGAATTTCTTTCTTTCCTGATGTTTTATAATGATTCAGTGATAGGCAACATGGGGTAGTGGATAAAAAGCTGGCCTGAGAATTAGGAAGACTTGCCTCTGATTGAAACTGGCTGCATGGTTCTAGGTAAATCAATTAATGTCTCAGCACATCAGGCAACTATCAAACTCTAACTTGTAGAGCAGTTTCTAATCTGTATTGGTACAGAGACTTCCTCACTGAGAATTCTCTACCCTGATGAGAATCAGATGCCCAGTCCAAAAGAAATATGAAATATTCTCAGTAGGGAAAAATTCTAGTATATAATGATAGTATTTCATATTTTCAGCTTACTTTACTTTTTTAAACCCTCACTTTCCATCTTAGAATCAATATGAAATATCAGTTCTGGAGCAGAATAGCAATAAGGGCCAAGCAACTGGGGTTAAATGCCTTGCCCAGTCACACAACTAGCCAGGTGTCTGTGGTCAGATTTGAACCCATGTCCTCCCAACTCTGGACCAGGCACTCTATCCACTACTCTTTACCTTCCTTTATTTATCAATAAACATGAATTTGTTCAACACAACTGTGTGCCAAACAGTGTTCAGAATACTGGGAACAAAAAGATAGAAATGAAACCTTCTCAGTCTTCAAGGAGCTTACATTCTATTAGGGGAAACAACATGTACATATTTAAGTGAGGGAGAATATAAAATAATTTCTTATGAGGACAGCAAGAGGCACAGTAGACAGAATACTAGGCCTCAAATCAGGAAAATTTGAATTCAAATCTATCCTCAGACACTCATTAGCTATTTGACCCTGAGAAAGTCATTTAACCCTTGTTTGCCTCAGTTTCCTCAACTATAAAAATGAACTGGAGAAGGAAATGGCAAACCACTTCAGTGTCTTTGCCAAGATAACCCCAAATTGGGTCATGGGGAGTCAAAACAACTCAAATGACTGAAAACAATCATTTCTTATGGGAGAAGTACTAGCTTTTAGGGGCATTTTGTATAGAATGTGGCACATGAACTAAGCTTTAAACAAGAAAGTCCTGTTGTGTTACATTATTGCCTCCCTCCCCCATTTGGGTTAAAGAGAAGTGAAACAATTTTCTGTGGTCACACAGCTCATAAGGATTGGAGCTGGGACTAGACCCCAAGTTTTCTGACTCCACATCAGATATGTACTCTTTCAACTACACCACCCATCACAGAAGACCATCTCCCCCTTACTTGATGAAATGGAGAAATTTTGGATTCACATAAATCTTACTCTCCCTATTTTACCCTTCCTTCATCTATGTTTCCTTCTCTCTCTGGTATATAGACAGTTAGAAAAATCACCACTACTAATCAGAACTATGGATAGTTCCAGAGACATTGACTACCCCAACTCTTCAAAGTTACACATCAATGTATCCATCTGGATCTAAAATAGAGACACAATTTTTACCAATGAACATTCTTGTGAAATAGAATTTTACTGTTCAAATTGTGAATTCTTGAAATGCTGGAGTTTACAGAGGGTCCCCCCAACCAAGTTTGGTCCTGAACAATCCATAAAAAAATGAATCAGTCAACAATTATTTATAAAATATCTACTCTATGCCAGACACTGTGCACTAAGGATATAAGTACAAACAATTTCAAAATCCCTACTCATAAAGAGCTTATGTTCTAATGTAAGAGACAATAAGCACATCTGAAATATTTAGCATAATGATTTCTCATATACAATGAGTATCATATTGCTTGCCTTCTCAGTGGGTAGAAGAGAAATTGATTTGGAAACCTAATTTTTCAACATGAATGTTAAAAAATAAAACACTCAAAATATATAACATAAAAAAGAAGTAAATAGGGGGCAGCTGGGTAGCTCAGTGGATTGAGAACCAGGCCTAGAGATGGGAGGTCCTAGGTTCAAATCCAGCCTCAGCCACTTTCTAGCTGTGTGACCCTGGGCAAGTCACTTGACCCCCATTGCCTAGCCCTTACCACTCTTCTGCCTTGGAGCCAATACACAGTAATGACTCCAAGATGGAAGGTAAGGGTTTAAAAAAAAAAAGTAAATAAATACGATATGCTAATTAGTTAAATACAAAGTGGTTTGACAGGGAGGGTATTAGCAGTAAGAGAATCAGGAAAGATTTCATTTAGAAGGTGTTTTGAGCTGTAGCTTAAAGGAAGAGAAGGTCCCTATAAGATAGAGGTAAAGAAAGAGCACATATAGGGGCAACTAGGTAGCTCAGTGGATAGAGATCCAGGTCTGGAGGCAGAGTTCCTGAGTTCAAATCTGGCTTCAGATACTTCCTAGTTGGGTGACCCTCAACAAGTCATTTAACCCTCGTTGCCTAAATCTAACAGCTCTTCTGCCTTGAAACCAATACTTAGTATTGATTCTAAGACAGAAGATAATGGTTGTCTTTTTTTAAAGGAGGATATTCTAGGGATGGAAGACAAAACAGCCACTGTAAAGGTACAGAGTCTAAAGATGGAGTTTTCCTCCAACAATTCACTGTGGCATTCTTGGTAATGATAGCAGCACTGGTTTTAGAGTTCTTGCTCTTACACTTTCTAACTATAGTTGTTCAGTTGATTTTAAGTTATATCTGACTCTTCATGAAGCAATTTGGGGTTTTCTTAGCAAATATAGTAGAATGGCTTGTCATTTCCTTCTTTGTCTCATTTAACAGATGAGAAAACTGAAGTCAATTAGGTAAAGTGACTTACCCAGGATCACACACCTAGTACACATCTGAGGTTGGACTTGAATTTACATAGCTGAGTCTTCCTGACTCTAGGTCTAATAACACTCTATCCACTGTACTACCTGGCTGCTCCTTTCTAATTGTAACCTTGGGCCAATTACCCTTTCTAAGTCCTACTTGCTTCATGTGTTATTTGATGGAGATAATTTTTATGCTACTAGCCTCACAGAATTGCTATAAAGTTTATTAAATCTTAGAGGCTTATTAAAATGCTACTTAGCATTACAATCATTGTTATATTTAGTTTCTAATCAGATTCTTAAGGGTCCCTTGGTCACCCTGTATGACCAGTTTCAATCCTTTCACTTCTTTTGCCATTAATAAGGCTATTTCCCTCTGCCCTTCTAGTTTTTACTCATTAATCAAGGTACAACTCAAATGGCACACACCTCTGAAATGTTCTCTGTTTCGCTACTGTATCTCCTAGAAGTAATCTTTCCCTCCTAAAATACCATAGCACATGTGCCTCTCCTATCATGTTTAGCACTTTGTCAAATATTGGTTAATATGTGCTAAGTACTTAATATATAAAAGTTCCCATGAAATGAGTATTCATGTGATTAAATTTTAAGGCATTTTGTAAATGGTGATTATCTTCACCTTCCCACTCTGCCTTGTATTATATTTGTATATCTACAATTTGCCTCTATCTTGGGCCATCAGTTTCTTGGAATTAATGAACATTTCTGATATGAGGGTAAATCTGTGCTCTTGAAGACACAAGATTTGGATTTGATTCCTAGGTTCAACACATAATTGATATGGATTGCATAGGGAAATCACAGAAATACAGAATCTCAGAGTCGGAAAGGCCCTCAGAGGCCTTCTTATTGCTGTTCACTCATGTCTAACTCTTCATGGACATTTGGGGTTCTCTTGACAAAGAGACAGGAGTGGTTTGCCATTTTCTTAGCCAGCTCATTTACCAAATGAGTGACTTGCCCAGGTCACAGAGTTAGTTTCTGAAGTTGGATTTGAACTCAGGAAGATGAGTCTTCATGATTTCCAGCATGGAACTCTGTCCACTAAGCCATGTAAACCTTAAAATTTCTTAGACTTATGAATGTTGGAAATTTCCCCATTGGGAAATCTCATACTGGAAAAAATTTCCTACTGATAGTAAGAACTCTATTGGAATGTGAACCCCCTTGGCATGGGAGGATCCTTCTCCTCCCTACCTAAGACTACTTTAGGACAGAAACCTTTTGCTAAACAATGGAAAGGGCTTTGACCTATGCTTAAGCATAGAACAGGAAGTTCTTTGAGTCATGATTGATTTTAGAATTGATACAATAGAGATACTTGGAATGACAGAACCGGGTCTTGAAACTACAATCTCCACCCTACTCAGAGTAAAAGGATTTAGGAAGGGCTGCAGCAAGGATGAAGATTTAATTATTTGAGAATATGACCTTCAACAGACATGTGCAAAGGGGCAGACCTCTGGGCCATCCTGGGTTAAGCTAGAGCCACCATTGGCACAGAGAAGACATGGACAGTGATTGGTAGATGTGAGATCTGAGGGGAGGGAACTTAGATGGTTTCCTTAAAGATATCGGGGGCTGAGGACTGGAGGGGTTCGAGAGGTTTTGCTCTGAGAGGTTGTGCTCTGAGAAGTTTTGCTCTGAAGGAGGCTGGAGGTGGAGGCCGCTGAGACTGTTTCTCCATTTTGGTCACGTGAGTGATAGGGACTGATCTCTTTTCTTTGCCTCAGCTATCTAAGGGCTTGGGCCTTTTGGCCCAGCCTACAAAACAGAGGGGGTATTTAAGCCCTATTCCCTTCTCTCCCCTTTCTCTCTCTCTCTCTCTAATACCTTTCTTCCTCCTGTTTGTAATTAAACTCCATAAAAGGTTGACTGCTGACTTGAGTTTTCATTTAGGAATTACATAGCTAAATTCCTTGGCGACTTTAAATTAATATATATCAGTCTTTTAAAGTGATTTCCTTGTCACAGCCACCTAGTTGTCTTCAGACCAATCCAGGTCCTAAATCTGTCCATGGAAACTATGCTAATACCATGGCATTAGGGACGTAGAGATAAGCATACCAGTAGACAGTTTTTTTTTTTGGCAGGATCTTATAGTAGAATAACTTTAAATCACTAGACATGAGCCCAAATCTCAGCTCTGCTATTTATTATCTATATGACCTTAGGTAAGTCAATTCAATTTAACTGACCCTCAGTTTCCTCATATCTAAAATTTAAAGATTAAACTAAGAAGTCCCTGTGTTTCCTTCCAACTCTAAATTCCATAATTTAAATGTAATTTTTCTGAAATCTATTTCCCACACCTCTCTCTCCTCTTCCCACTTCTAATTTACTCCTTTTATCTACTGTGGGTTGGAAATCCAAATACCCAAGCTCGAATGCAGGAAAAATATAACTAGGTATAAAACAAGAGGTAAAGGGGGTCTGAATTAATAGCCTAAGAGAGTTCCTTAAAAGGAGAAGGCTTCAATTTTCAACATGGACTCCATTTCATTTCATCAAATCAAAACCTCATAGTTCTGGAGCTAGAAGGGTCACTTAACCAGAGGAGTAGTGACCTTCCCTAGGGCACATGGGTAGTGAACAACAGAGATGGAACCTAGACCCAAGTCCTCTGATAGATCCAACACATTTCACCAAATATTTACTAAATACTTGCTCCATGTGAATTCCTGAGCTGGGAATGGCTAGGTGTGCCTAGATATGCTAAACCTAACCCTTACTAAACCTAAGCCTTACTCTTCGGCTTATTTGGGAAGGAAAGAAAAGGAGCAGCTAGGTGGTTCAATAGACAGAGCACCTCAGATAGGGTTAGGAAGACCTAAGTTCAAATGCAGCCTCAGACACTTATTAGCAGTGTGACCTTAGAAAGTCAGCTTCCTTGTTTCCTTATCTGTAAAATGATCTGGAGAAGGAAATGGCAAACCACTCCAGCATCTTTGCCAAGAAAACCTCAAATAGCACCAGGAGGAGTCAGATATGACTAAAATTACTTCAACAACAAACAAGAGAGGAGGGATGATATTAATGTTCATCAGAATGTGTTAGTGCATCTGACCCACACATAACACACTCCTATGGCCAGAAACTAAGGAGACAAATCTAAAATAACTAATGGAGCTTACATTCTACAGTTCATGTGGCTTTTCTTCAGTATAGTTCTGTAATCACATTTGTGTAGTGAACTGCCAAAGAGGAACCACCAATGCAAGAAAACAAATTTTGTGCAACAGAAGTTGTCTTAGAGTATTTAGAGTTCAAGTGACTTGTTCAGGGTCATTGAATCCAAAGTGGTACTTGAATTGAAGTTTCCCCGACTCCTAAAGCATCTCTCTACTATACCAAGGTGCCTCTTATATATGAGATATGTCCCATATGTCTATGTAAGTGTGAGACAAAACAAGATACCACAATCAATTATTCCATCAATCAGCAAGCATTTGACACGTGATAGTCACTGTGCAATCCATAAGAGATATAAAGAAAAGCCCAGGGGGCATCTGGGTGGTTCAGTGGATTGAGAGCCAAGCCCAGAGATGGGAGGTCCTGGGTTAAAATCTGGCCTCAGACACTTCCTATCTGTGTGACCCTGGGAAAGTCACTTGACCCCCATTGCCTAGCCCTCACCATTCTTCTGCCTTAGAACCAACACAGTATTGGTTCTAAGATGGAAGGTAAGGACTTAAAAAAAGAAAAGAAAAGGAAAGAAGAGAAGAGAAGAGAAGAGAAGAGAAGAGAAGAGAAGAGAAGAGAAGAGAAGAGAAGAGAAGAGAAGAGAAGAGAAGAGAAGAGAAGAGAAGAGAAGAGAAGAGAAGAGAAGAGAAGAGAAGAGAAGGAAAAGAAAAGAAAAGAAAAGAAAAGAAAAGAAAAGAAAAGAAAAGAAAAGAAAAGAAAAGAAAAGAAAAGAAAAGAAAAGAAAAGAAAAGAGAAGAGAAGAGAAGAAAAGAAAAGAAAAGCCCCAAAAGGGAAATATTCTATGTGAAGGAGAAAGGAGCAACCAGGGATGCACCATAGACCAGGTAGCATCTTTAGTTGTCCTTGAAATACTCACTTCTATTTAATGGTGAATGGATGAATGATAAAGCATTTAGCAAATGATTACTACATGTCAGGTAGTGCTGGAAATAGAAATACAAAAGCAAATTAGTTCCTACTCTCAAAGAACTTAGGTTCTAAGTGAGGAGCATGACATGAAAAGCTGACTTGAATAGGAATGGGGAAAGAAAGAGGAGGGTATGATTTGAAGATGGCAGCTGAGAAGTCCAACATCTTCAATGTTTCCTGTTGTTGAAATCTCAATAGTGTCTCCCTATCACTGAAAGTTGCTAAGGAGACACTGGACAGCAATCTATGAGGTCTCTTGTAAATGGGGTAGTTTAAATTATCTGTTCTCTACAGCCTCCTCCAGCTCTGATATTCTATGATGCAACTCAATTCATAAGTATCCTTTAAGGGCCTACTCTGTCCAAAGAATTTTGGTAGGAGTTGGGGAGCTAAAGACTAAAAAACATCAAGCAATCACATGATTATCTCAATAGATGCAGAAAAAGCCTTTGATAAAATACAACACCCATTCCTACGAAAAACACTAGAAAGCATAGGAATAGAAGGGTCATTCCTAAAAATAATAAACAGTATATATCTAAAACCATCAGCTAATATCATCTGCAATGGGGATAAACTAAATCCATTCCCATTAAGATCAGGAGTGAAACAAGGATGCCCATTATCACCTCTATTATTTGACATTGTATTAGAAACACTAGCAGTAGCAATTAGAGAAGAAAAAGAAATTGAAGGCATCAAAATAGGCAAGGAGGAGACCAAATTATCACTCTTTGCAGATGACATGATGGTCTACTTAAAGAATCCTAGAGACTCAACCAAAAAGCTAATTGAAATAATCAACAACTTTAGCAAAGTTGCAGGATACAAAATAAACCCACATAAGTCATCAGCATTTCTATATAATTCCAACACAGCTCAGCAGCAAGAACTAGAAAGAGAAATCCCATTCAAAATTACCCAAGACAAAATAAAATACTTAGGAATCTATCTCCCGAGACAAACACAGGATCTATATGAACACAACTACAAAACACTTTCCACACAACTAAAACTAGACTTGAACAATTGGAAGAACATTAACTGCTCATGGGTAGGACGAGCCAATATAATAAAAATGACCATCCTACCCAAACTCATCTATCTATTTAGTGCCATACCCATGGAACTTCCAAAAAATTTTTTTACTGACTTAGAAAAAAACATAACAAAGTTCATTTGGAAGAACAAAAGATCAAGGATATCCAGGGAATTAATGAAAAAAAACACAAATGAGGGGGGTCTTGCAGTCCCAGATCTCAGACTATATTATAAAGCAGCGGTCATCAAAACAATTTGGTACTGGCTAAGAGACAGAAAGGAGGATCAGTGGAATAGACTGGGGGCAAGCAACCTCAGCAAGACAGTATATGACAAACCCAAAGATCCCAGCTTTTGGGACAAAAATCCACTATTTCATAAAAACTGTTGGGAAAATTGGAGGACAGTGTGGGAAAGATTAGGCTTAGATCAACACCTCACACCCTACACCAAGATAAATTCAAAATGGATGAATGACTTGAACATAAAGAAGGAAACTATAAGAAAATTAGGCGAACACAGAATAGTATACATGTCAGACCTTTGGGAAGGGAAATACTTCAAAACCAAGCAAGAATTAGAAAGAATTACAAAATGCAAAATAAATAATCTGGATTACATCAAATTAAAAAGTTTTTGTACAAACAAAACCAATGTAACCAAAATCAGAAGGGTAGCAACAAATTGGGAAACAATCTTCATAAAAACCTCTGACAAGGGTTTAATTACTAAAATTTATAAAGAACTAAATCAATTGTACAAAAAATCAAGCCATTCTCCAATTGACAAATGGGCAAGGGACATGAACAGGCAATTCTCAGCCAAAGAAATCAAAACTATTAATAAGCACATGAAAAAGTGCTCTACATCTCTTATAATCAGAGAGATGCAAATCAAAACAACCTCACACCTAGCAGATTGGCTAACATGACAGCTATGGAAAGTAATGAATGCTGGAGGGGATGTGGCAAAGTGGGGACATTAATTCATTTCTGGTGGAGTTGTGAACTGATCCAACCATTCTGGAGGGCAATTTGGAACTATGTCCAAAGGGCGATAAAAGACTGTCTGCCCTTTGATCCAGCCATAGCACTGCTGGGCTTGTACCCCAAAGAGATAATGGACACAAAGACTTGTACAAAAATATTCATAGCTGCGCTCTTTGTGGTGACCAAAAATTGGAAAATGAGGGGATGCCCATCAATTGGGGAATGGCTGAACAAATTGTGGTATATGTTGGTGATGGAATACTATTGTGCTAAAAGGAATAATAAAGTGGAGAAGTTCCATGGAGACTGGAACAACCTCCAGGAAGTAATGCAGAGCGAGAGGAGCAGAACCAGGAAAACATTGTACACAGAGACTGATACATTGTGGTAAGACTTTAGAATGGATGAAAAGGGGACTGAGTTTATAAAACCTGGGCTCATTGATTCCAGTTTCCATTTAGTGAAATAGGTGGGGTTGAGCCAAAGCATACGTTATTTTATTTTAGATTCATGATATTTTATTAAATGATATGAAGAGGGGAAGGACTGTGTATACTAAGTTAATCTGACTGCTTTTTCAGATTAATATTCTTAGTGAAACTTTATTAAAGGTAAAAAAACAAAAAATGTGTTTGTATTGTAGTTGCTGTTTGTATCATGTTTATGTATATGTATGCTTTCAAAAATATTTTGAATATACATGAAATTCAACTTTTCAAATAAAAGTTCAACTTCATGTAATCTTAAAAAAAAAAAAACATCAAGCAGTCTGTCTCTCTCTCTCTTCAAGGAGATTACTTTCTTCTAAAAGAGTCAATAGAGTCACTAGGGCCCGGTGTTCAAATCCCAGACTTGCCATTTACAAACAGTATGGTCTTGGGAGTCTGCCATAATGTATAGAATATGGGACCTGGATTTAGAAAAAACATGTTCAAATCCTATCTCAGATTCTTGTGAGCTGGATGATTCTGAGCAAGTCATATAACTTTGATGAGCCTGTTTCCTCATCTGTAAAAATAAAAAAGGAGAAGGGGGTGGGGAGATGTCTAGACCAGACAACCTGATAAGGCCCTTCCAACACATAAGCTGTGACATTTTGTTTATGAAGTGTGTGTCAATAGATAAGAAAATACAAGATAAATTTGAAGTTGGAGGAAAACATGAAGGACCAACGATATCTGAAAAAGGATGAGTAGGAGCTAAAATCCATCTTGTGTCTTGACAGAAGCTAAAGATTTTTGTCAGAGAAGGGATTTGAACCCAACTCCTACAATCTTTTCCCAATTGCCTACAACTGATAAATAACCTATGGCTTCATTCATCTAGGTGCTTCTTCTATCAAACCAGATCATATTTCCTTCATCCTTTCGCTGCAGATGCTTTAATGAGCTGCTTGGACAAAAAAAATAATAATAATAATTTCCTATTGATCATCCCTTTATCCATGAATATAGCTAGCCTGGTCATAGATTTGGATTTGGAAGGGAGCTAAGAGGTTATCTAGTCCAACACTTTCACTTTACAGAAAAGGAAACTGAGGTCTAGGAAGGTTAAGTGACTTGCCCAATGTTATTTAGGTAGTTAGGAGAAAAATTATGGTTTGGACAAAATTCCTCTGACTCTACATAACATCATGGACTTCACTGTGGCATCTGTGACCAGGACTTTTATTATAGACTTTTTGGCTTGATAAGATTGACCACAGCCTGAATTCCACTGAAATGGTCTTCCAGAATACAGATTACCTCCACACCTTGGAGAAGCATCAGAGGAGGAGGAGGAGGAGGAGGAGGAGAAAGAAGGAGAGAAAAAAGGAAGAGGAAGCCACCAGGGGCTCATTGAGACAGCTGATGGATTTTACAGACTGGTAAATAAAGCCATTCTCTTTTCAGCATCACTGGGAACCCAGGTGTGGGCTCTGCCTCTTGGGAAAGTGTTAATTTCCCTACCAGGTGTCCTTGGCTGGGGATGATTCGAGCATCAATGGTGGGTGGCCATCATCCAAAACCAAACAATAGGGCAAAAATAGCTCCCGAACTCCTGCTTCCACTCCTTCCCTGCCTAGTCATCTAGTTCAACCCCACCCACCTACCCACCCTCAAATCCACACCCAGGAGCTCATAAGTAAGAAGCAGGCTTCATTCAACTTTTGTTTTCAAGTTTAGCCAAATAAAATATTAACTTTTAAATGTCAGATGGCTGGTTTAGTGGATGAAGAATTTCCATAGGAATAGCAGCTATGGTATAGTGGACAGGGTTTCAGATTTAGATTTGAGACCAGGTTCTGCCACTTACTGCCTCTGTGACCTTGGGCAATTCACTCTCTTTTCTGGCCTCCATATCCTCATCTGAACAAGGGGTATGAATTAGGTGTAAATAATCAATTTCCACGTCCTATGAAAGTGAGGACACAAAGAGGCCTTCCAGTGATAACAGGATTCTAAAATTCACTTGTTTACAAATATTAATCTGGGATCTTGTGTTCTTCCTTGACTATTTGATGAACCTTAGATTCCCAAGATATGCAATAAGATATTCCTACGTACTTGGTTCCCTCAGACATTTGTTAACTGTATGACATTGGAGAAGTTATCAAACCTCATTGAATCTCAGTTTCCTCATCTGTAAAATAGGCATAATAACAATAACAAATGAAAATCAAAGAACAAACATATATTAATTGCTATGTACTATGATTAGCACTAGGTATGCAAAAAAAAAAGCAAAACCCATCTCTGTTCTCAGGGAAACAGCATGTAAAAAACCAAATTTGCAAGACAAATGCAAAAAAGATGAAAGTAATCACAGAGAAGATGATAGGATAAGGTGTCAATCTGAAAGCACCAAGTGCTTATTGTAATGGTTCTTTTTAAAGAAACTCAATCATCAAAGCTCAGGACTAAAAATCTGGAGATCATCTTATTGATCACCTATGATACTTGGAATCACCTCAATGGCATCGCTAATGAAAGATCATCTGTCTTCCTGAACAAATGCAGTGATGGGAAACTCCTAATTTAAAGTAGAATTCTATTCCATTGGGTGCAACTCCAATTCTCTGGAAGTATTTCTTTACATCAAACCAAAGTCTGTCTCTTCAAACTTCCACCCACCCTCCCTAAAATAAGTCTAATCCCGTTTTCATGTGAAATCCCTGCAAGTATCTGAAAACTGCCATCATCCTTAGCCCTATACCAGGTCTTCTCTTCTACAAGCTAAATATATCTAGTTTTTTCAGTCTGGTCTCAGCTGACATGGTTTTTAAATGTTGGTTAAGGTTTCGATAATAGCATGGCAAACTTCAATTTCTTTTTTTTTAATTTATATTATTATATAAAACACTCTTCTATATTGATCATTGTTGTAACAGCACTCTCATATATAACCCCCCCCAAAAAAAAACCATAAATACACAAATGTGAAAGACAATTCCAACAGTTCCTTCTCATAAGTCTTTCAGGATTATCCCAGATCATTGCATTGCCAAGAGTAGCCAAGTTCTCACAGATAATCATCATCCAATATAATTATTTCTGTGTACAGTGTTCTCCCAGTTCTGCTCATTTCACTCTACATTAATTCCTACAGATCTTTCCAGCTTTTTCTGAAGTCATCTTTCTTATGTCATAGCATAATAGCATTCCATCACCAACATTGTACTATAATTTGTTTAGCCATTGTCCAACGGATGGACATTCCCTCAATTTCTAATATTTTGCCACTACAAAAAGAGCTTCTCTAAGTATTTTTGTACAAGTAGGTTCTTTCCTCTTTTTTATTATTTCTTTGGGATATATATCTCTTTGGACCCTAGTAGTGGTATCACTGGGTCACAGTTTTATAGCCTTTTGGGCATAATTCCAAATTGACCTCCAGAATGTTTGCTTCAATTCACAACTCCACCAACTGAAAAAACCAAATCAAACTCTCTTTGTCTATCAATCAACAACTTTTGAGTTAATCAATCAAAAACTTAAGTACCCCTACTTAGTAACTTACTAGTCACTAAGTATGAGATTTCACAAGTCACTAACTAGAGCGGTTGACAACTCCAGGGGCCAACTCCCTGCCCCTGGGCAGTGTTAGGCAAATTGAAAGACTGCAATTGGTTCCCATAAAGTAGGGAAGGGGGGACAGGCAGTGATGTGGAAAAAGGAATATAAAAAGTCCTGAACCTTTCCAAAGGACTTCTCCTTTGAACTTCTACTCCTTTTGAGTTCATTTTTTGAGACATTCACTCTGCATCAGTGAATTGGACTGAAGGTGGAGACTCTTCCTGGATCCTAGTTGGCTTCTGGGTGAGTAGCTCACCTTCCTTTCCTGGCTTCTGGAGAGATTGTTTCCATAGAGGCCTTCCTTTCCTGGAGGAGACTGTGTTGATGGAACCCTCATTGAAGACACCACTGGGACTCCTGGCTTAAGAGAATACCATGACTCCATGTGGAGATCAGGACTTGAGAGCCCTTGCCAGGTGGTGAGGTGGACTTCTTTGGACAGAAATTATAGGGTATCTAGCTAGGCAATACTTTCTACTTCCTTCCTACATTTCTTTCTTTTACTATATCTCTATTAAACTAAATTGTTAAGAGCAGCTAACATATTATGACTTGAGTTAATTTTTTTAATTCAGTGATCACAATATTACTTCACAACTTTCATATTTAGCATAAAACCTAAATTTTAAATTCTTACACAATAATGCATTAGTGTCCCAATTTTGCCACATTCCCTCCAAATTTACTACTTTCCTTTACAGCCATATTGACCAATCTGATAGGTATGAGATGGTACCTGAACATTGTTTTAATTTGCATTTCTCTAATCAAGAGGGATATCGAACATTTTTATATGATTATTGAGAGCTTTGATTTCTTCATCTAAAAATTGCTTGTTCAGATCCTTTGACCATTTGTTAATTGGAGAATGACTTGTGTTCTTACAAATTTGAATTAGTTCTCTATAAATTTGAGAATTAGGCTATTATCTGAGACATTTATTATTAAAAAAAATTTCCCAGCTTATTGTTTCCCTTCTAATTTTGGTTACATTAGTTTTGTTTGTACAAAAGCTTTTTTAATTTAACATAATCAAAATTATTCATTTTACATCTTATAACACTATCTCTTGTTGGGTCAAAAACTCTTCTCTTCTCCAAAGATCTGTCAGGTAAACTATTCTGTGTTCTGCAAACCTCAATTTCAACAGAGGGCAAGAAAGATGTTGTTGATGTTTGCTCTTCAATTAAAAAAAAATCACAAAGGGATGTCTTAACTTATACATGAATTGGATTTGTGAGACAGAGTTGCACAAATTCATCAGTTTTGTTCTCTCTTCCAGAGTATTCAGATCCCACTGGCTTTGAATGGATGAAATACAGGACAACTAGTGATGGCCCAGGATGCAATGGAGGACCTTAGCATCTTCAATGTCTGACCAAGCTTTAATCTCTTCACAGTTCCTGCTTCAACCATCTTCATAGCTATTGGAACAAATCATTCTCATTCACCCATTCTGCCAAGGAAAGTCTTTACTTGTTTGGTGTAGACACCCCAAAGGAAAGAAGTAATACTGGACTATAATATTAGGCTAATATAATCATCTATCTTCTGATTGCACACCTGTATAGACAAATTCCTAAATCAAAAATCAGCCAATCTATTTTTAATATAATTCTTTTCATTAATAGGATTCTATTTTTCCTTCCCTTTTAAAAAAAAAGAAAAGCAAAATCCTCAGAACAAACATTCATCATCAAGCAAAACAAATTCCCATTTTTTCTCAGCCATTTCAGACATGACTTGCTCTTTGTGACTCCATGGAACTCTGACCAGGGTATTTTCCTGACAAAGACACTGAAAGTCACATAGCTAGGAAGTTTCTGAGTGTAATTATTAAAATTCTCTGGAGACTGGAGACTGAATATTAATTTATAATTATTTATTAGTAAGAGAGAGAGAGAGAGAGAGAGAGAGAGAGAGAGAGAGAGAGAGAGAGAGAGAGAGAGAGAGAGAGAGATCACCTGGCCACCCTAACTAAAAAGCCTCTGGGTCAAACTACACTTCCTAGGCTCCAGTTACCAGTCAAGGTTCAAACCAGTGCCTTAAGTACTCCAGCACAGGAAGAGAGAGAGTCCCATGCAAAAGAGCAAGTGCTATTGCTCTGTCCCCTTTCTTATAAGGCCAATGCCTTCACTACTCCTATGGCTCTAATTAGCCAGGATTAACTTCATTCCAAGTTCCAAGTCTTGCCTCTCAGACATGTCACCCATCACACAGGGACTTCCACTATTCCCTTCCAGAAGTCAGGACCCCATGTACCCAAGGGATCAATTAGTTACATGACTCCCTTCTGTCCTGCTTTAATACACATGCATGAATAAGGAGTTTTCAAATGGAATAAAGGAATATACTTTATATTAAATTCATAGGGGGCAGCTGGGTGGCTCAGTGGATTGAGAGACAGGCCTAGAGACAGGCGGTCCTAGGTTCAAATATGACCTCAGACATTTCTTATCTAAGTGGCAAGTCACTTGACCCCCATTGCCTAGCCCTTACCACTCTTTGGCCTAGGAACCAATCTACAGTATTTATTCCAAGACAGAAGGTAAGGGCATTTTTTAATTATATATATATATATATATATATATATATATATATATATATATATATATACAATATTCAAAATAAGGCTGGATTTGAACTCGGATCTTCCTAACTCCATTTCTCTATCCACTATACCACTTTGCTTCCTCTGTGAATTCCTAGATTGGACACTCACAAAAAAGATAGTCTCATTCTTCATATTGAGTCCATCACTACTCTATCATCAGTAAGTACTATGTTTGATTCAGAATTGTGATTAGTCATTAAAATGATCCAAGTTCATCTTTAAAAAAAAAAACAAAATCTTACCTTCCGTCTTGGAGTCAATACTGTGTATTGGCTCCAAGGCAGAAGAGTGGTAAGGGCTAGGCCATGGGGGTCAAGTGACTTGCCCAGGGTCACACAGTTGGGAAGTGTCTGAGGCTAGATTTGAATCTAGAACGTCCCGTCTCTAGGCCTAGCTCTCAATCCACTGAGCTACCCAGCTGCCCCCACCAAGTTCATCTTTTAAAACTGTCTTCACAGTATTGTTATTACATAAGAATTTTCCTCATTCAGCTCACTTTAGTCTCCATCAATTCACACATCTCCTTTTCTTAACTGTCCCTTTCATCATTTTTTTTGCGGCTCAATACAAACTTATTCCATTTTTGCTCTCCATATCCTCTTCTAGTTGGGAGGCACAAAGTGAAACATGTGGTACTTGAGGTAGACATGGCCCATAGTCTCTCTCTCAAACATGGATGAACAGAAGGTTTAATAAAAAGGATTGTAATACCTTCAAATCTATTACCAACAAAAGTGATTTGGAGACTTTCTTCTTTGAAGAATTTAAATATTAGAATAAGCAGCAATCTGGACAATTTCATTACAAGTCAGCCTGGAAATGAAAAATCAGATAAGCTTTAGAGATATTTTCCCCTCTTACAATCTACCACTAGAGCATTTCAACATTGGTTTTGCCATGTTTTCTTATCCGCCTTATATTTCTCACAAAACAAAGTAAAGAGAGCCAGGGAAAGCTTTAAGGGGATTTATTTGTCCTTTAGAAATTGATGAGGTCAAAACTGAAGGAGGCATCTGGTGCAGCTCCTGGAAACTTCCGGAAATGGAGACCGATAAAAGGCGTTTCCTTAAAACAGAAATATGGACTTGATAATGGTATATTATCTGAAGCAGGAGGAAGGAAACGTGTGGTCATCATTTTCCTGGACACCTGACTTTAGCTAATTAGCACTTTCACCCATAATTTAGACTTGGCCTCGGTTTTCATCTTTTGCCTGGTTCTGGATGAACTTTATAATCTCCAAGGGCTCATATCTCATAGAATTTAGGCTGGAAAAATACCATCTGGTCCAATTCCTTCATTTTAGAGAGGAAAGGAATAAGGTCCATAGAGATAAAGTGATTTACCCATGGTTGCACAGGTCATAAGCCACAGAGTTCAGATTCAAACTGAGTTTCCTAACTCCAAATCTACCATCATAAATCTGCCTAACAAATGTCTGAGCAGATCTGAGGGCTGAAGAGTAATAATACTATTAGATAGAGTTGCATGTTAGCACGCCATTTTTAAGTAACTTACTGATCACCTCTACACTGACTGACCCAACTAAGCATGACAATAATGAATAAGAATGGAATGAGCTACTCTTTGGGGTATGCTCACCCCTCCCTTAAAGGTGTTCAAGCAAAAGGTAGATAGCCCCAGTTTCATAGGATTTAGAACTAGAAGAGACATTAGAAACTATTCAGTCTGACCTATTCATTTTATAAATTCAGAACTGAGGTCATTAAAGGCAATGAAAGAAAGGTGTATGGCCATAGTGTATGTCAGAGAAGGGACTTGGACCCTAAGACTCTTGCTCCCAAGTCCAGAACTCCTTCCACTACATTTGCTTGCCTGTAATTAGGGACATTTTAAATCTCTCACATCAAATAAATTGGCAAACATGCTAGAAAAGAGGAATGATAAATGCTAGAGGAGATGTGAAAAATGGGTACACTAATGCACTATTAGTGGACTTGTGAGCTGGTTCAACCATCCTGAAGAACAATTTGGACTTATGCCCAAAAGGCTCTAAAACCGCACATATCTTTTGACTCAGCAATCCCACTCCTAGGTTTGCATCCCAAAGAGAGCAAAGAAAAAAGCAAAGTATCTCTATGTCCTAAATATTTCTAGTGGTAGCAAAGAATTAAAAATTGAGGGGATATAGTAAAGTACTGCTTAAAGAAGTGAGATGACTTCAATGGTCTCTAAAGTGTCTTCCAAATCTCTGGTTATAAAAGAGTTGGGGCAGATGAACATCAGACTGAAAGGGAGGTACACCTGGGAACAAGTCATTACTCCATCTTTTGCAAACAAGATCAAAGTGACTTGAGAACTTTGGGACCTCCTATGGACTAGCCTTGCCAACCTGCTCCCATAGCAATTGTTTAAAGTGGATCATGGGGAGGGGGATAGCTGGGGAGCTCAGTGGATTGAGAGCCAGGCATAGAGATGGGAGATCCTGGGTTCAAATTTGACCTCAGACACATCCCAGATGTGTGACCTTGGGCAAGTCACTTAGCCCCCATTGCCTAGCCCTTACCACTCCTCTGCCTTGGAACCAATATATAGTATTGATTCCAAGACAGAAGGTAAGGTTTAAAAAATATAAATAAATAAAAATAAAAATAAAGTGAATCTTTGACTTCTGATGGACAATCTACCTAGTACTCTCATTGATATTTACTGACAATGGCATAAATGCCAAGTAAAGTATACCAAAGAATACTCTGGCATCCACTGCTTACCACCATTGTTTTAGATGAGTAATCACCTTTCTTCAGGAAAGGCTTGATCATTCATCTATTCTCCCTCTTCTCTAATCCTCTCCTAATACCAATATGGACAGAGAATATAAAGAAGAAGTGGAGGAAATAGTAGAAGATCATATTCACTAATTTTCTCCTTTACCTTCTCAGCCTAGCATTCAAAGCTCTCTACCATCCAACCTTATCTTCCATTCCAAGTCTTCATGAAACCACTGCTTTAGTCAGATAGCCTCTCATTATCTTTTCAACATGCCATATCTATTCCTAACTTGGTTGTGAAGTAGAAAATGGATTCAACCAAATTTTAAGTAAAATTAGGGCCAGAGTTTTCCAATTATGTTTGGGAAAGTGAAGAATAAGTCTACATTTCATTCCTCCTGTTATGTTACACCTCCCTTTCATCTATGTGAATCATATCCATCCTCCATTACTCTCTTTAAGTCTTGATTCCTACTCCTTGAAGTCCTCCCTGCTTACCCCAGCCCTCACTGCTTTCTATCCCTCTCAATATTCCTAGAATCTTGGGTACAAAATCAGAGAGAACCCGAGAGGCCATCTAGTCTGGCTCCATTCTAAAGATGAAAAATCTTAGAGGGGGACTTACTTACCCAAGGTCACACAGATAGTAGATAACCAATTCTTGGCACATAATAAGCACTATATAAAAGTTAGCTATTATAGTTATGATTAGGAAAAGATAATAGACTATAATAAGCACTTATCAAGTACCTACTATGTACTGGGGACTGTGTATTCAATTTGCAAATATTTTATCATCTGATCCTTACAATAATCCTGGAGACAAGTGCTATTATGATCTCCATTTTACAGTTGAAAAAATTAAAGCAAAATTTAAGTGACATGCCACGAGTCCCACAGTTAATAAGTGTCTGATGAAAAATGTTTCCATTGCTCTCTTCACTGTGGCACCTCAGAACAAGATACTGTTATACTTCCTTTGTGTCAGGCACTGTGCTAGGTGAAGGGATACAAAGACAAAAAAGAAAACCATTCCTGCCTTTAAGTGCTTATATTCTACTGAAACAAAAGAACCAAAAGACAAAATATATAGACAGATAAATTTTAAACAAAAATACAGATTAAATAAAAGGAGCTCTCCTTAAATCCTTTTGTCTGATACCACAATCACAGGAATCCAGGTACAGCTCAGAGTTGGGAAAAACCCAGGAATTGAGGTACTTCTAGGTACTTCTATCCAAAGACAGGGAGAGAAGCTCCTTCCAGTTCAAGGACCAGAAAAGAGTTCCACCTCGAAAGTCACTGTCACACTGTCACTCTCCCACTCTCCCCTCTCCCCTGCAACTGCCTTCACTGTCCATTAGTCTTTACTCTAACATTCCAACTGCTGTCTGCTCTACCTCAGTGGCAGAAATGCCAAAGCTTGATTCAGTTTTCCTTTCCAGGTTGGAAACTTGTTTTCTTTTTGTCAGTATGACATGCTTGACTGAAGGAAAGCATTCCAGGAATGGGAGCCAGCCTGGGCAAAAGTACAGAGAAAAGAAATAGATATCCATTAGTCCTTCTGGGCTATAAAGTACATGAAGAAAAATGATAGAGCAAGGCAGGCTAGGCTCTTTAAGTAGCAAAGAACTGAAATAAAGTAGACACTGATGAATTGTCTTCCATCATTCAGTCATATCTGTGGGCCATGCTGTCCATAGTGTTTTCTTGGCAAAGACACTAGAATAGTTTTCTACTTACTTATCCAGTGGATTGAGCCAAACAGAGATTAAGTGTCTTGTCTAAGGTCATACTGCTAATAAGTGTTTGTGACCACATTTGAACTCAGTTCTTCCTGACACCAAGCCCAGCACTCTATCCACTGAGCCAATTAGTTGCCTCCTAGGCAAACAGAAGTTAAGTGACTCACCCAAAGCCATAAAACTAGTATGTATCAGATGCCACATTTGAAGTCAGATCTTCCTGACTCCAGACCCATCACTCTATCCACTAAGCCACCTAGCTGCCCCCTAATGGATTAGGCAGAGCTAAACAAATTGAGGCATACAAATATAATGGAATAATTATTATATCTTAAGATATTTCAAAAAAGAATAGGAAAGTTTCTACAAACTCATACGGAGTAAAGTAAGCAGAACCAGAAGCAATATATAGAATGATTATGACTATGTAAAAGGAAATACACCAAAAAGAAACTGAATGCTATGTAATTTTGATTAACAAGCTTGGCCCAGGAGAAGACTTGAGAAGATGGAGCCTCCTTTCATCCTTCATTGAAGATTTAAGGGTCTATGACTGTGGAATATTGAATACATCATCACAAACAGCAGAGTAAATTAATATTGTTTTTTCTCTTTATCTTTCATCTTTATTACAAGAGATGGTTTGATAGGGAAAAGAGGAATATATAATGGAAAATATAATGTAAACTATTTATTATATATGACAATATATGAATATAAAATATATGTTTAATGCAATATATATTTTATATAATAAAATACACAAAAACAGAAGCATCAAGAACAATGAGTTGTGTTGTTTTAGCATCAGAAGCCAAATTATGGAAGGATTTAAAAGCCAAAAAAGAAGGGTTTGTATTATATCCTAGAGACAATAGGGAGACTTGAAGCTTCTGGAGCAGTAGAATCCCTTCTTCCCAGTAGAGGATAGATAAGAAAGGAGAGAGACTAGAGGCAAGAACTGTTGCATGGCTCCAGCCAAGAGATGATGGGGATTTGAATTTTGGCTTTAGTTTCAGTGCTCTTTCCATCACACCATGAGGTCTCCCCACTGCTTGCTCCCTGTTGTGGCCAAGGACATTCCTGGGGCCTCTGAATGTCACAGTCCAGTGGTTCTCTGTTTCACTGTTTGGCTCTGGCCAATGGCTTTGCCCTACATCTTGGGAGACAGTGAATAATTCTTCTTTTCTTTGCCAAGGCTGTTGCCTTCCTGATATTTATAGACCCTGCTCCTGTGCCTGCAGAGTCTCTTCTTCGGCTTCTATTAAATTTAGCTCCTTTGTCTGCTCCCCCAGCCTTATCTGCTGATCTCTGCATGGGTTTGGTTTCCCTGCTTTGTTTTTATTCTGCATCTTCTTTCCTCTGCTGAGCCTTGCACAATCCACCAAGTTGGAGGAACTTTCTCCTGGTGCTGTGATATAATGGCCCTCTCTGTGCTCCTCTTCTTCCCTTCAGCTCTGCATACTTAAAACCTTAAGAACCAAAAGGAGCCCTCCTATTCTTCATGGCCCTTTGCTGGACCTCTCCTTTGCACTTAGGATCTTTCCTTTAGGGCAAGAACTGACCTTAGACTCCATCTAGCTCAATACCCTCATATTACAGAGGAGGAAACCGAGGCCAAGGTAGTGATCAGTCAGTCAAAATAATAGTGATAACAATATCTTTCTAGGGCTTAAATTGAAAAGTTTGAAAAGTACTTTTTGAATGTTTTCTCCTCTTATCCTCTTAACTCTGTGAGATAAATGCCACTTTAGCCCCATTTTACAGCTGAGGAAACTGAGGCATTCAGAGATTAAATGACTTCCCAGGATCACAAAATTAATAAATGTCTAAGGTTGGATCTAAATTCTGGTCTTCCTAGGTCCAGTACTCTGCCTGCTGCCATTTACCAGGTGTAGCATTTGCATAGGACTTTAAGATTTGCAAAGCTCTTTCCATATGTCATCTCACTTCATCTTTATAACAACCCTGAGAGGTCTATGTTATTAATATCCTCATTTTTCAGATAAGGAAACTGAGGATGGAGAAGATTAAGTGACTCACCCAAGGTCACATATCTAATGGATATCTGAGTCAAGATGGGCAGCTGGGTGTCCTCACAAACTTACTAGCTGTATGATCCTGGGCAAATCACTTAACCTCATTTGCTTCAGTACCTCATCTCTAAAATGAAGTGAAAAAGGAAATGGCAAACCATAACCCCCCCCCCCAAGATGGGGGTTGGACATGACTGAAATAACTGAACAACAAAAATCTGAGATAATATTTGAACTCAGATCCTTGTGACTTTAAATTCAGAGTTCTAGTCTATAGCTCTAATAGGATCAGAGAAGAAAAACCGTGTGTCCCAAATCGTCCTACCACAAAACTAGTGTCCTTTCAATTGTACCACTAATCTTGAATTCCCTGGGAGCCTAGTTTTTTGTCTACTTATCTCATTAGCCTGCAAATTATTTGCCAGTAGACCTTTGCATCCATTTTTTGTGTCACTGGTGCCCATCATAGAACTTTGCAAAGAGCAAACATTTAATAAGGACTTCTTTTGAAAACTTTATGATCATGGAATCTACCACCTTGCCAAAAAAAGAAATCAAGACCCAGAGAGAGAGTAATTTTCTCTGAGGTGACACAGACAGCTAATTGCACACCTACAACTCTAAACAAGATCTCAAAGTCCTCTTCCTTAAAATCTGGCTCTTTCTTCTAATCACAGCTCTTTGCCTAATCCTGTGCCTGGCAAACATAAAGCATTTAATAAATGCTTTGTCTGATCTAATCCTTGAAAGAGAAATTGTGATCAATTTCTACATGAAAGAAAGGCTAAATGCATTCCAATCTTGTCAAATTAAAAGCTCTTTTTTTAGCCTCTGGCTTCTTCCTGCCTTCCTCAATCAGTCCTAGTCTGAGCTTTCTTTCCCTTCTCCAACTCCTATCAAGCTTTGTCAGCTTTTTTTTTTCTTTTCTCCAAATAGCTAAGTAATACTACTTAGGTCCATATCCCAAATTAGCCCACCTGTATGTTCTCTCTCTCTCTCTCTCTCTCTCTCTCTCTCTCTCTCTCTCTCTCTCTCTCTCTCTCTCTCTCTCTCTCTCTCTCCTCTCTCTCTCTCTCTCTCTCCCCCCACCCCCCCGTGTGGGTGTGGGTGTTCTACCTCCTTCTGATTCTATGTGTGCTCTTTCCTTCTCTGGATTTACCTTCAACTCTCTCAGACTCTGCCTTCGCCATATTTGAGCCCTTCTTTTTAAGACAAAAGAGAGGAAAGGAAGTGAGAGGAATTTTTCCTCTCATTGGGGCTTCTCAAAACCATAAGAAGGAAGGAAGGAAGGAAGGAAGGAAGGAAGGAAGGAAGGAAGGAAGGAAGGAAGGAAGGAAGGAAGGAAGGGAGGGAGGGAGGGAGGGAGGGAGGGAGGGAGGAAGGAAGGAAGGAAGGAAGGAAGGAAGGAAGGAAGGAAGGAAGGAAGGAAGGAAGGAAGGAAGGAAGGAAGGAAGGAAGGAAGGAAGGAAGGAAGGAAGGAAGGAAGGAAGGAAGGAAGGAAGGAAGGAAGGAAGGAAGGAAGGAAGGAAGGAAGGAAGGAAGGAAGGAAGGAAGGAAGGAAGGAAGGAAGGAGGGAAGGAAGGAAGGAAGGAAGGAAGGAAGGAAGGAAGGAAGGAAGGAAGGAAGGAAGGAAGGAAGGAAGGAAGGAAGGAAGGAAGGAAGGAAGGAAGGAAGGAAAATTATGCACTTTTTAATGCAGAACATTGAACTTCATAGTTGCAGAACAAAATCAAAAGAACACATTCCTTCATTCTAGTAGCACTTTCCCTTGCTTCCTTCTCAAGCACTTATCATATATTGTAGCCATGTGCATTGCTGTCTTATCCATTTATTACAACATAAGTTCTCTGGGAATCGACTGGGAATGTCTCTTACCCAAATTCTTGCTCAGAGTCTAGGCACTGAGCTGACGTATTATGGGTTGAAATGAATGACTACTCAAAGCAAACTGAAGAGGAAGAACTGATGTTTTAAAAAATCAACCCAATTGGGCATGTAAAATAATGACTCGTATTAATATAATATACTTTTCTCAACTGTGTATTAGTATCTCCATTTTACGGATGAAGATCTTGATGTTCAGGGAGGTTATATGATTTGCCAAATTCTTAGTTCAGGGAGACACAGGACTTCAGAGGGAATGGTCCTTCATCTAAATAATACTCTAAACAGTACAGGAAGGGGCAGTCCAGACATGCTGCCACCACTAGCCTATAGTAAGTGTATTGGTTGCTTCCCACTTATCTTGCGTATACATCTCTTGTTGGTCCACAGTTGTTTGCATGTGACTTCTATTATTAGTCTATGAACTCCCTGAGCATAGCAAATTGTATTTTGCCTTTTTTTGTATCCTGGGAGGTTAGCACAGTGCCTGGCACTTAGTAGGTACTTAATAGATAAGTGTAGAACAAGGATAATATACACTGAGGGCATAAAAGTCTTTTGTGTGACTTGTTTTGCTTTGGAATTCATTGCCAAGATCTGCTGTTCCAACTCTGTCTCTCCAAAACACACAAAAGCCTCTTTCAAAATATCTTTCTTTGATCCTCTATTCAGTTCAATATTCAGATTCTCAAAATGATGAGGCCAGCCCTGGTTTCTTAGATTCTTGTCCAAGAAATAGTGGCCAGAGGGCAGCTGGGTAGCTCAGTGGATTGAGAGCCAAGTCCAAAGATGGGAGGTCCTAGGTTAAAATCTGGCCTCAGATACTTTTCAGCTGTGTGACCCTGGGTGAGTCATTTGACCCCCATTGCCTAGTCTTACCACTCTTCTGCCTTGGAATCAATACACAATATTGACTCCAAGGCAGAAGGTAAGGGGGGGAGAGACAGACAGACAGACAGACAGACAGACAGAGACAGAGACAGAGAGACAGAGACAGGGACAGAGACAGAGACAGAGACAGAGACAGGGACAGGGACAGAGACAGACAGAGACAGAGACAGAGAAAGAGAGAGAGAGAGAGAGAGAGAGAGAGAGAGAGAGAGAGAGAGAGAGAGAGAGAGAGAGAGAGAGAGAGAGAGAGAGGAGAGAGAGAGAGAGAGAGAGAGAGAGAGTCTCCCTACTGGTAAAGATGCAAATATCCAAGCTTGCAAAGTTCTAGCAGAATATAGTCTTCCCCCCACCCCTAATTCCAGAGCACTCTAGTGTTCAATCCATAATACAATGTGCTTCCCTAGTCCTGGGGGTCCCAGAGGTTCTGGAATATAGCCTAGAACTCTCATTGGAACTGTTATCCCTATCCACAGAACAACTTGGACAAGTCGTTTGCTGGGTCTCAGTTACTTTATAAAACCAGGACTTTAGACGAAAAGGCTCTTCTTTTTCCTTCCAACTCTAACTCTCCATGTTCTAAGGCCCCTCTTAGCTCTGGCATTCTGTGTTCTAAGTTCTCTCCCAGTTCTAATACTTCTATCCTTGTCTGAGGTCCTTCCACAAAATTCCTCCTCTTTGCAAGGCAGTTCCCAGCTGGGTGTTATATGTCGGCATAGCACAAGGGGGCGGTGTGGTCCCACACTGTATGGCTCTTTCATTCATAAGTCTCTTAGCAATTGGAAAATTACCTTAAAAGTACAGAAAATCAAAATAGATGAACTAGTGTTCCAGGGGAATTTTCCAGGATAACTGGATTTCCCCAAGACTCCAAGGCCAGAAGTCACTTCTGACTGCATAACTTGTTGACTTTTATAGCACTTCACTGACAGAGGCCAAGCTCCAGATGAGCTCCAAGAAAGGGAGAAAAGCAAGAGTACCTCCCCCTGGTCTGCGCTTCTCCTTGTGTCTTTGTCTTTGCCTCTCTCAGACGTTGTACCTCTTTTAGGCTGTTTCTACCTCTTTGTGTGTGTGTGTGTGTGTGTGTGTGTGTGTGTGTGTGTGTGTGTGTGTGTGTATCTCTGTCTCTCTTTTTTCTTTCTATCTCTCTTTCTATCTCTGTCTCTGTTTCTGTATCTCTCCCACATATAGAATACACACACACACACACACACACACACACACACACACACACACACTCACAATTATTTTCTTGTGACCAATTATTTGGTAAGGAAGGGTTACTATTTTCAGCCCTCACTTTCCATCTTGGAATCAATAATGTGTATTGGTTCTAAGGCAGAAGAGCATTAAGGGCTTGGCAACTGAGGTCAAGTGATCTACCAGAGTCAAACAACTAGGAAGTGTCAGAGACCAAATTTGAACCCAGAACCTCCCATCTCTAGACCTGGCTCTCAATCCACTGAGGCACCCAGTTGCCCCCAGAAGGGCTACTTTTAAAAGAGATCCTCCAGGGGGCAACTAGATAATTCAATGAATCGAGAACCAGGCCTAGAGATGGGAGGTTCTAGGTTTAAATCTGGCCCCAGACACTTCCAAGTTGTGTGACCCTTGGCAAGTCACTTGACCCCCATTGCCTTAAAAAAGAGAGAGAGATCCTCCAGTATTTCAATAGATTGCCAATTTCAACAATGTGGTTGTTCCTTCCAATGATACCTAGAACTACGTATCCAAGCTTTCCTATCCTTTGGGACCCTTATCCATACTGTCCTATAAGTTGGCCACAGAAATCCATCAACCTACTGAAAGTATTCTTTGATTTTTCTTGAAATCCCCAGGATGCCAATGGGATGCTAGAGAGAGTTGTCCACCAATCACATCTCATGCTTATTCTAAGTGGCCAGCCAATCTACTTTTTTGCCTATACATTTTCCAACTTCTACTTGAGTTTTCCTTTGAAGTTCCTTCTCTGTTAAATATGGCAGCCCACTCATACATGATATGTGCCATTGCTTTCTTCAGTGATATTCATTTTTTAATTCATCAGAGACTACAGGGTCTCAAAATTTAAAGTAATAAGGTTAAGAGTGGAGTACTCAGATTAGGAAATGCATTCTGTTTCAAGGAAATTTTTCATATCATTGAAGGGGGTTGTTTTTTTAATTAAGTTTATTTAATTAAATAAGTAATTTAAAATATGTTTCCAGGGTTCCAGGATCATATTCTTTCCCTCACCTCCTGTCATTCCCTGCCTGTAGCCAACAAGCAATTCCACTGGGTTTTACATGTGTCATTGATCAAGACCTATTTCCATATTATTGATATTTGCACTTAAGAGTCTACATCCCCAATCCTATCCCCATCAACACGTGATCAAGCAGTTGTTTTTCTTCTGTGTTTCTGCTCCCACAGTTCTTCCTCTGGATATGGATAGCATCTTTCTCCTAAATTCCTCTGGATTGTCCTGCATGATTTCATTGCTGCTAGTAGAGAAGTCCATTACAATCAATTGTACCACAGTGTATCTGTCTCTGTGTATAATGTTCTCCTTGTTCTGCTCCTTTTTCTGCATCAATTCCTGGAGGTTGTTCCAGTTCACATGGAATTCCACCAGTTCATCATTGAAAGAGATTTGAAGACAATCCAGCCTTCTTTTCTAATCTTGGCCCAACTCGTGGTCTATTTGTACAATTTGTCTAAGAGACAGACAAGCTCTAAAGGATGCCCATCTAATTACATGTCATAATATGAACAATAGATATTCTTCATCTATTTGGTAAATGGTTCAGCCAACCTATTCTAAAAGGTTATGGTTCTCAAAATGAAATAATGTGTGTTCAACATTCTGCAAACCTTAATGACTGCACTAAGATGTGCTATTCTTTCCACACATTCTTGAAGAGCATTGCAAGAGAAAGGATTTGTAGGCACTAAGTAAGCATTGTGATGGATGCCAGAGATTTAATTTAAAAAATTGATACCAGGGTAACTGGGTAGCATAGTGGATAAAGTGCCAGATCTAGAATTGGGAGGATCTAGGTTCAAATCTGACCTCAGACTCTTCTAAATGTTTGACCCTGGGCAAGTCACAACTGCAATCACCTAGTCCTTGCCACTCTTCTGTCTTAGAATTGATATGAAGACAGAAAGTTAGGATTATTTTTTCTAGTGTTACCCCGAAGACCCTGTCCTCAAGATGCTTACAATCTAATAAGAGGATGAGCAGGTATACAAATCATTAGGATACAAGGAAGATTGAGGTACTTGCTATGGCTAAAGCTTAGCAAAATATTACTAGAAACCTGAGTCATTGAGTGGGAAAATCACTGGACCTGAAGTCAGAGGGCCTAGTTCAAATCTTCTCTCTGTCACTAACTGCCTGTGAAGCCCTCTACTCTTCAGTTTTCTCATTTGTAAAATTGTGAATTTGGGCTAGAAAACTTTTAAGATTTAATTATAAATCTAGGAAATCTATGAGCATGCCCTTGGGGGAAAAAAGACCAGGAAACCATTCATGGAAGATGTAATCTGAGTTGGAACTCAAAGGAAAGGCTTCAAAAGACCGAAATGAATAGAAAGTGGAGAGTCAATTAAATTTAATAAAAATAAAAACATGGGAAATGAAACAGCTAGAAAGTGCAGTGGCTAGAGTGCTAGGCTTAAAGTCAGGAAGTCATTTTCTTGAGTTCAAATATGGCCTCAGACACTTGTTAACTGTGTGACCCTGGGCAAGTCATATAACCCTGTTCCTTCAGTTTCCTCTTCTGTAAAATGAGCTGAAGAAGGAAATAGCAAACCATTCAATTACCTTTTCTAATACTGAACTGGAATTTTTTTTTTGAGAAATGGTTCCTTTTTCAACCCCCAAGAACAGTTTCATTTTAAATTGTCTCTCTCCATACTTTGAAATAAGTTGGGTCCTCCCTTCTTTTGCCTAGATGTGAAAACAGACAAGATGGAGACCTGCTCCCTATTATCTGCAAACAAAGAATTGAGTAGAAGATGAAATCAACTAGGTGGCCGCCATGTTGGTGCATGTGTAGCTAATGGTAGGGAGGAAGAAGTCCTTTGGCCTCCTAAGACATGTGGTGAGGGAGAAGTTGAGGTCTCTGAGACCACTTCCTGCATGACTGTTCTCCAGAGATGTCCTGAGGAGGGACTAAGTGATAACATCAGAAGGGATATATATTGGCTTATACAATAGGAAGTCAGCCTTTTTTGAGCAGTCAGATGACTAATTTTCCTAGAGCTTAAGCCTTTATGCTTTCTCTCTCTGGCCCAGCTCTCCTGCCCAGCTGCTAACTTTTGTTCAGCCTCTGCTCTTTCTAGCAGAGCCGGACTGACTGGTTCTAGTTCCATGGCATCTGTTTCGACTCTGAGGGAGTCCATTGGCTAGTTAGAAATCTTTACTAGAGATTAATAAATTAATATTTTAAACTAAAAATACAACTTCCAGAGAATGTCATTCTTTTCACCCAGAAAGTCTCAGATGGGGTCACAAAAAGTCCTACATCATTAAACAACAGCAACAATGTGGGATAAGCTAGAGAGCACTCAAAAGAGACCAAACAAGATGGTAAAGAGTTCATAAGATTATTAAATTTAGATCTAAGAGGGACTTTAAATGTCATCTAGTCTGAACCTACACACAGAAGACCAGAGTGGGAAGTGACTTGCCCAAGGACACATCAGCAGAAACTGGTAAAGCATAAGTTTAAATCCTTATGTTCTGATTTGAAATCCAACATACATCCCCATAGTAATATGGGGCTATTTCTGGATAAATTGAAAATGTGTAACCTGAAGAACAGAAGACTCAAGAGGATATAATAGCAATTGTAAGTGTTTGGAAGACTGTCACATAAAAGAAAAATTTGACTTGTTCTGTTTGGCCCCAAGGGGTAGAGTTAAGAGCAAAAGGTAGGGCAGCAAAGAGACAAAGATAAAACAAAACAACTTCCTGACAATTAGAGCTATGCAAAAGTGGGATAGCCTCCTCTAGAAGGTATTATATGTTCCCTCCCTCATTGGGCACCTTCACAAAAGAATTGGGTACCCATTTGTTTGTTACTTTCTGAGCAGGGTGCCTAATGGATGAGAAAAGGAAGGAAGGACCCTGAGTTAGGAGCAGGATCCTGAGTTTACAGAGAGGAAAGTCAACTTCCACACAATTATTGATTTCATATGATAATCAGAAGACCATCTTGGATGCTCTAAAGATTCTGCCTATAGGAATGAAGCATAGTCTCTGCCCTCAAAGAGTTTATGATCCATTACCCTCCTTCAAAGTAAGATTGTAGATTAGTTCAAAATTCTATAATCACCACTAGATGGCTACAAGAAGAAACCTTGCTATCTGGCATCATTCCCTTTTCACTACCTCTCTTCAATTCTAATCTGTCCTCTTATCTTCCTAGGTCCCTGCTTTAATGGCCCCTTTATCCTCCATGGCCACCCACATCCTCTTATCGGCGACCTCTCTAGTCTCCTATTAGCAGGCTTCTCTCTTTCATCTTGTTCATGTCCTTATCTGGCTCTCTTCCTCCTTTATCTGCTGGTCCATATCCTTTCTCTCTGTCCCTGTCTCTGTTTCTGTCTCTCTGTCTCTCTCTCTCTCTGTCTATCTCTCTGTCTCTGTCTCTCTCTCCCCCTTCCTCTCTCTCTCTTTCCCTCCTTTCCCTCTCTCTCTCTCTCTCTCTCTCTCTCTCTCTCTCTCTCTCTCTCTCTCTCTCTCTCTGTCCCTGTCTCTATTTTTGTCTCTCTGTCTCTCTCTCTCTGTCTCTCTCTCTCTGTCTCTCTCTCTCTGTCTCTCTCTCTCTCTCTGTCTCTCTCTCTCTCTGTCCCTGTCTCTATTTTTGTCTCTCTGTCTCTCTCTCTCTGTCTCTGTCTCTCTCTCCCCCTTCCTCTCTCTCTCTTTCCCTCTCTTTCCCTCTCTTTCCCTACTTTCTCTCTCTCTCTTTCCCTCCTTTCTCTCTCTCTCTGTCTTTGTCTCTCTCTGTCTCTGTCTCTCTCTGTCTCTCTCTCTGTATCTCTCTTTCCCTCTCTCTGTATATCTCTGCCTCTCTCTTTCCCTCTGTCTGTCTGTCTTTCTCTCTCTCTCTCCCTCTCCCTCTCTTCTGTAGTATCTGTTATCAGCCCTCTCTCCACTCTATCACGTCCCTTATCCATTCATCTCTTTGCTCATATATACTGTTCTTTTTGTCTTGATAAAGGGTCAAAGTAAACATCAGCAAGTCAGGAGATAAAGAATCCAAGGTAACTGACTGACTGACTGACTGGCAGGCCCTTGAAATGGGGTAATTAATCCAGCCTGGGAAAGCACAATCCAAGTGCTCATCAATCACTAAGGCCCCTTTTGGGTAAAAAAAATTCAACAGTTCTATATATATATTCATGCAATGCAACTCAAATACTGAAAAATCTGACCCTCGTTTTCTATCACATCTTCAAGAAGTGAAGATGGATTTCCCAGAATGCCAGTGTGCTGAGTGGAAGGGAACTTGGTCATAATGTAGTCCAATGTCTTCTATTCACAAATGAGAAAACTGAGGATCACGTAGGGCAAGACCCTAGGGTCAGAACTGAAAGGGACCCTTTCCAAAGCCCATATTCCACAGATAAGAAAATTGAACGCCAGAGAATGAAGGGGCTTAAAATCATAAGAATTTGGAGTTAGAAGGGACCTTGGAGTCCATTTCATACATTTTTCTCATCCTCATTTTACAGATGAGGAAACTGATGCTCCCACCACCTCAAGTTCACAGAGCTGATTGTTAATTGTATTCCAGGCTAGAATTCCCTTTGATTCCAAGCCCAATGTCTTTTCTACTATACCATGCCTCTTCCCTAGTCTTGTTGGGAATCATGGAGGAGGGTTGTTTTATGATGCAGCTGGATTAAAGGTCTTCTGGGACCCTATGCAGTTCAGAACATCTAAGTCCCAGTTGACTTCCTGAGGTATGGAGGTCTTAGGCATAAAACATTTCCAAGTCTCCTATGTGGGTGGATGAGATGCCTAAATGTGGAGTCTGCAGCAGTCATGATTGCTAGAGATTGCTAATCTCATTGGAACTCTCTTTCTGGTTTTCCCACCGAGTTTGCTGAGAGGATCTGGCTTCCCAAACTCTGGCCTACTCCACTAGCAACAGTTTGGAAGAGGACAGCTGCCTTCTGCAGGAGGCCGATTCCCAGAAGCCATGAGTGGCCAAAGCAGCTGCCCTTCCTTCAGATCCCAGTCCCCAGCCACAACAGCTGCTTTGTTGGTATGGAACCAAACAGATCCTTGCCAATTTGAACCATGAGAAATTCAAGTTGGAAGAAGATTATAAATGTCTGAGTTGTCTTTCAGACTTCTGAGTTCACCCTAAAATATCTCCAATCCTTGAATTTTAGCCAACCCTCCTAAGCCATTTGGGAGCTTTGACAAGAGTCTGAGTTCTTTGTCTCCATAGGGTTGGATACATGGAGTTGCCGAAAAACCTTTAAAACCTGAGCAACAGGGAAAAAAACAATGTGAAGAAGACCCAACCTGACCCATCAACTAATGTTCCCACTATCACTAGGGTTCCCAGCTCTATTTAAAGTAGAACAATGATAGGATAATAGAATTCTCTAGCAAAAAGGGACCTTAAACATATAGCCAAAAGATAGAATGCCAGTGCTAAGTAGAACCTTAGAATATAAAAATATCAGACCTAGAAGAAATCATAGAACATACAATTTGGAAATTTAGATGTGGAAAGAATCTTCAAATATTCAACCTAGAACAGAGAATGTCAGAGCTGGGAGAGAACTTTGTGCATAATATCAATATCAGAATTTCCAGGAATATCCAACCTAAAACAAAAAAAAAAAATGTCAGAAGTGAAGATGCCTTAAAACATGGAAAATAGAATATTAGAGCTACCAAGAACCTTAGAATAGAGAATATTAAAACTTGAAAGTAACTTAGACATCCAATCCTTCATTACACAGAGGAGAAAACTAAAATCCAGATCAGGGAAGTTGTGCTGTTCTTCTCAATACAACTATAAACATACTCAGACTGTTCTCTACAGACATGCACGCACGCACGCACACACACTTTTTGCCCCAAATTAAAAAAAATAATCCTAGTTTTATTGATCACTAAGCCACAGTATGTGGGTTCATCAAGAATGTCTCTTGAGAGACAGCTGGGTGGCTCAGTAGATGGAGAACCAGGCCTAGAGATGGGAGGTCCTAGGTTCAAATCTGCCCTCTGACACTTCCTAGCTTTGTGACCCTGAACAAGTCACTTAACCCCCATTGCCTATCCCTTATTGCTCTTCTGCCTTGAAACCAATACACAGTATTGATTCTAAGATGAAAAGTAAGAGTTTAAAAACAAATGCATCTTGAAAGAGAAATTTCTTTTCTTTTTTGGATTATAAGACTGGTAGATGATCATTTGACTAATGAAGGCATTTTTTTCCTGAATTTTATCAAAGCACTTGACAAAGTCTCTTCTATATAAGACAAATGAAAAGTTTACTAGAATACAAATGGCACAGTTGGGATGCTATAAAACTAATTAAATGATTGGGCACAAAGAATATTTAATGGGTCAATTTCAACTTGAAGGAAGGTCACCAATGGAGTGCTCATGGGATCTGTTTTTGGACTCCTGTTATTTAACATTTGGATGAAGGACTGATCACACTCATCAGATCTTCAGATAATACAAAGCTGAAACATTTAGCTTTGAAGACCTAGAGCTAGAAGGAATATTAGGGATTGTGAGTTCCATTTCATGGATGAGAAAAAGAATAGTTCTGTGACCCAGTAACAGGATTGGAATTTGAACTCAGGACCCATGACTCCAAACTCAGTAGGAATGTTCAGTACTCTTTCCATTAGAACATATTGTCTTCCTAAAGTTAACACTTACTTTGGATGTCAATCAGAATCTAAAAAGTCTTTCACACAGAAGAAAAACAACTGCTTGATCACATGGATTGATGGGGATATGATTGGGGATGTAGACTTTAAGTGATCACCCTAATGCAAATATTAATAATATGGAGATAGGTTCTGATTAATGATACATGTAAAACCCAGAGGAATTGCATGTCAGCTATGGGGAGGGGAAGGGGGAAGAATATGAATCATGTAACCATGGGGAAATATTCTAAATTTATTAAATAAAAATTTTCAATTAAAAAATTAAAAAATAAAATGTCTTTCAACTTGCTAGGACAATAATCCTAATGTAATAAAAAAAAGAAAGAAAGACAGAAAGAAAGAAAGAAAGAAAGAAAGAAAGAAAGAAAGAAAGAAAGAAAGAAAGAAAGAAAGAAAGAAAGAAAGAAAGAAAGAAAGAAAGAAAGAAAGAAAGAAAGAAAGAAAGAAAGAAAGAAAGAAAGAAAGAAAGAAAGAAAGAAAGAAAGAAAGAAAGAAAGAAAGAAAGAAAGAAAGAAAGAAAGAAAGAAAGAAAGAAAGAAAGAAAGAAAGAAAGAAAAGGAAAAATTCATAGGAATGAGTCCAGAGTTCTATATTTACATTCAACAAATAACTTTTACAAGTGGTGGAGCCATGTTTGGACAATAACTTGGGTGAAAATATGGGGGAGTCTTGATAGATCTCAAGTTCACTGTGTGTGTGTGTGTGTGTGTCAACAGTGTGATAAAGCTGCCAAAGAACTTAATGCTTGCTTTTCTGAAGTATATTAAAAGAATTCAAGGGCAATCAGAAGAAGAAAGGTGATAGTTCTAACACATTTTGCCTTGATCAAATTATACCTAGAGCACTGTGTTCAGCATAGAGCCACATTTTAAGAAGGAAATCGGCATGCTGGGGAAAATGCAGAGAAAGGAAATCAGGTTAGCGAAAGGACTATCCCATACAAGGAATCAGCTGAAGGTCCCAGGCATGTTTCATCAGAAGAAGACTCAGGGTTGAGGGTGAAGGAAATGACAGCTGTGTTCACATATTTAAAGGGCTGTCATGTGGACTGATTGGACAAGTTCTATTGAACCCTGAGAGATGAATGAGGAGCAAAAGCCAGAAGTGGTAAGAAGTCAAATGTCACCTCTTAGTTAGGAAAATATTTCCAAAACCAAGACCTACCTAAAAAATAGAATGGGCCGTCCCAGAGGTAATGGGTTCTCACCTTCATTTGAGATCTTTCAAGAAAATAATGGGTGACCACTCATTGGAGAGTTCCTACAAGATGTTTTATATCATTCCAGCTTAGACTAGATGGATAATTTGGTGCTTCCATGATCCTCTGAATCCTCTTTTCAAAGTTCAATATCCCAACTAGTTCTTCCAACCAATCATAGAATGGTCAGGTGCCCAGGACTCTCACCTTCCTGTTCAGCCTTCTCCAGCCAGTCCCCAAGCTTGTCAATTTCCTTCCTAATCTGGGACACCCAGAACTCAACATCATCCTCTAGAATAAGCCCAATGGGTTACCATCCCCCTTAAACTGTGCAGTATGGTGCCATTAATCTAACTGAAAACCACATTAGCATTTTCAAGTGCCACCTCACATCGTTGACTCATGCTGAATAAGCTTGCAGGCCACTCAGGCCCCAAGGGCTTGTTTCATACCAACTGTTGTCTAGCCATGCCTCCCCCACCCTGATTTGTGCAGCTCCTTTTCTTTACCCCAACTGAAGACTCTCTGTTTCTCTCTACCACATTTCATCATATTAGGTAGTGCTCATCTTTGCACATGCCGATGCTGTCATTAAACATGTTAGCTGCCCCTCCCTGCTCTGCATCATCCGCCAGTGTGATAAGCATGACATCTACACCTTCATTAATAGCTGACATTTATAGAGAGCTTTAGAGTTTGCAAAAAATGTCACATATATTGTCTCACTTTAATCTTGAGGGACATTATTCTCATCTGTAAAAGTAGGGAGTGTAGATTGCAAGCGACAACCTGGAAGTAAATGCTCTTCTTAGTTATCTAATAATGTTTGCAGAAATAATGAAGAAACTGAGGCAGAGAGGGGTCTATATTATTTTCCCAAAGTCCTATAGCAGGTATCTGAGACAGGATTTGAATTTGTGTCTTTCTGACTCTAGCACTCTAGCTACTGCACCAACTGGGTACCTCAAGGAAGAGAAAATAGAAGGGGAAACACTAGATTTGGACCCAGAAGACAAGGAAGGGCTCAGACTTCTGCTCTGTCATATTTTTTAGTACATGATCTCCAGGACATCACATTTCTTCAGCCTTAGTTTTGTTGTTTGCCAAATGAGTACCAGAATTAAGGACCTTCCGGCTAGAAATCAATGCTCCATTGAGCCAAAAGCTCACTCTCTGCTCCTCTAGGAAAGAGACAACATGGCCTCTTAGTCATCCTATATGTGGGATAGAGGACTTGGGTTCAAATTTTCCATTTGGAATTATTACCTGTGTGAAGCAGGACAGGTTATCTAGCCTCCTGAGACCTCAGTATTCTCATCTGTAAAATTGGGGGATGTGGACTGCAAGGCTTCTGGGGTCCCTGCCAGCTCCAGTTCTAGGATCTTAGACAAAGACCAGGGGTGAGAAGAAAATATCCTGTTAAAAGGGGAAGAGGGAGGGACCACGACGACCTTGCCTCCAGGAGACCAGGATGTGAGTTCTGCAACCCCTCCTGGATGGCTTCCAGGTGTTAATCATTTGTTCACACCTTTGGAAACCTCCCCTCCCCTTCTCTCCTTTTGCTACATTTACCAGGGGTGCTGACTGGGTGTTGCTATGGAAAGTCACACCAAGAGCATTTCACACACCTGCTCTGGGAGGCAGGGACCAGCCCAGACCCTGCTCGACACAGTCCCAGCTGCTGCCCAGCTGACAACACGAGGAAAAGCTGGCTGGGATAAGGATGGAAGTGTGATATCCCTGAATTATGGATGAACCAGCCAGCCACAGCTAAGGGACCTCAGGGGAGTGGGGGAAGGAGACGGATGGCTGGGGAAGGGGAGGAAAAGAGGACTCTGATCCCAGCTCTGTGGCCATAGCTCAGAAAAGGAGGAACTCAGAGCCCAAAGGTATTTTAGAGGTAACCTGCCTACTTCTGGTTTTGCCTTTTGGAGAAACTGAGACCTAGAACTAGAGAGAGACTGAGGAGGGATTTGGCCAAAGTAACACAACAAGGTAAGAGTTAGACCAAGGGCTCCTGGCTCTCAATCTTCAGGCTCCTATAAAGAGGGTTGCACAATGGTTACCGACTTTGGAATCAAAGAACCTGGGTTCACTTACTAGCTGTGTGACCTTGGACAAATCATTCCATTTCTCTGGGCCTCAGTTTCTTCAGCTGTAAAATGAGAAGATCGAACTAAATGATATCTGTGTTTCCTCCCATCTCTAAATCTATGCCATAGGACTCTCTACCACTCACCATCTGGAAACTCCATTTAATCCTTCTCAGTTTGACATTGAAAGTTCTTCACTTCCCGTCTCCCCAACTACCTCGACAGCCTTCTTACATATGACTCCCTTTCTGAGCTCAGTGAACTAGCCAAATGAACCTCCTTGCTGTTCTTCAGACACAGCACTCCATCTCTGCGTCTTCGAATCCTCTGGCCCTCATGCGAGGATGAGGATCCGTTTCTTCCTCATCTCCACCTCTCGGGATCCTTAGGTACGTTAAGGATTCAAATCTGGTGCCCCTTCTGCATGACATCATGCCATCTTCCTGGAGCCCCTCCTCAGTTCTTCTCGGTCCCTTCATGATGGTTAATGGTTTCATATGTGTTTTACACACACACACACACACACACACACACACACACACACACACCCCACCTAAACATACATATCTATGTATATGTAAGGCTGTTGTCTGCTCCATGCCAATGCAAACTCCTGCAGGGGAGGCACTGGTCCTTCTGACTTTGGATCTCTAGAATCTATCATCACTGTTTTAGGTACATAGCAAGAGTTCAATGAATTTTGTAGATTACCTGATCACTTCGTTGAGTATTTGTTACACTTGGGCAAGACACATTCCTTGTCCTCATTAAACTTACACTCTAACCAGGAAGGATAAAATGAACACAGAGGAAATAGTAATAATAATAATAACAGCAACCAACCAGGTGGAAGAAGTTGGCATTCATGTTCTAAACTCACTTCAGTCCTCCCTGACCAGAAAGCATCCTCTGATCATAAAGACATTCAGGACAGATCAATGGGACAGTGAACAGAATAATACCCAGGGATATAATATTTTATGATACAACTTTCCTCTACCAATAGATATAATGTGGCTTGATTCTAACCTTGGACTCAGATCTGGGTTTGAATCCTGCCTCTTTGTTTACTAACTGTGTAGTTCTAGATTATCATAGTTCTGAAGAATGAAGTTATACTGCTTGAATACATGGGTTGATGGGGATATGATTGGGGATGTAGACTCTAAATGATCACTCTAATGCAAACATCAATAATATGGAAATGGGTTTTGATCAATGACACATGTAAAACCCAGTGGAATTGCTCGTTGGTTATGAGAAGGGGAGGAAGGGAGAGAAAGAACATGAATCATTTAATCATGGGAAAATATTATGTTAATTAATTAAATAAAAATGTTCAATTAAAAAAAGAATGAAGTTATAGTCATAGCTGTCAAAATGAGATTTCTAGGGGGCATCTGGGTAGCTCAGTGGATTGAGAGCCAGGCCTAGAGGCAGGAGGTCCTAGGTTCAAATCTGGCCTCAGACACTTCCCAGCTATGTGACCCTGGGCAAGTCACTTAACCCCCATTGCCTATTCCTTACCACTCTTCTGCTTTGGAACCAATACACAGTATTGACTCCAAGATGGAAGGTGAGGGTTTACAAAAAAAAAAAAATTAGATTTATAAAGCACAGATCATATCCCTCCCTTATACAAGAAACTTCTGTAGCTCCCTTTCACCTCTGGGATAAAATACAAATTCCTCTGTCTGTCTTAAAAACTCTCCACCATCTAGAGCCAAGCTACCTTTTCAAGATCAGAATACATTAATCTCCTTCAGGTTGGACCAGCTCTGTGGTATAGTGGTTAGAATGTTAATGTTGGAATTCAGGAAGACGAGTTCAAATCTATCCTCAGACACTTACTAACTAGGTAACCCTGGATAAATCCCTTAATGCTGTTTGTCTCTGTTTAGTCATCTGTAAAATGAGCTAGAGAAGGAAATGTCAAACCACTCTAGTATTCTTCCAGAAGGAATCATGAAGAGTCAGACACAACTGAACCACAACGACTCTCCTTCAAGTATTCTGCATTGCAGGTAAACTAGCCTGCTTCCTATGGCTACACTCCATAATCCATCTGTCATCACCATACCTTTGCCCAGGCTCTTTTCTATGCCTGGAATTTATTACTTTCTTGCCTCCTCCTCCCAGAATCCCTAGCTTCCTTCAAGTTCAATTCAGATGCCACTTCTTTTATGTAAAACGTTATATCATAAATTAAAGGGCAAAGATTAGAAAATACCTCTTGAAGCTCTGGGTATAGGGGAACAAAGATAAGGGAAGAGCATATGGCCAAATGAGAGACCTCAAAAGATGAGATAACAAAGTTTGGTTCCATAAAATTAAAGTTATTAAGGGAATTTTCCCACAAACAAAACTAACACAATTCAAATTAGAAGGGAAACAGATAACCAGAGGTGGAGGGGAGATAGGATCTTTGCAACAACTTTCTCCACAAAAGACCTCTTATACAAAATTTATAGGAACTAGCTAGAAGAACACGAATCATTCCTATACTGATACACACTCAGGCAGATCTAAAAGGACAAAATCCAAACAAACAACAAACAAAAATGCTCTAAGCCACTAGTAATGAGAGAAATAAAACTTGAAGCAACTTTAAAGTTCCACCTCCCTCTCCTCAAAAAGGGCAGTGACAACAAAAAAAGGAAAATAATGACAGTTACATTGTCTGTTCTCAGCACTGTTCCTTGAACATGGTAAGAATTTAATAAATGTTTGTTAACTGAGTGATGCAGCTGTGAATTGGTCCAGATGTTCTGGACAGCAGTTTGGAACTGTGCCCCCAAAATCACTAAACTGTGCATGCTCTTTCACCCCTCAATTCTGCCTCTAAGCCTATACCTCAAGAAGATAAAATAATGAAGAAAGGACTATGTGTGTATAAAATAGAGAGAGAGGCTCTTTTTAAAGTGGAAACTATCATTTCAGGAAAGGTCAAACAGATTGTAGTATACGGATGCAATAGAACAATATTATACCACAATAACTTATCAAAAGGAGACTGGAAAATCTGTATGAACTGATACAGAGTAAAGTGAGCTGAACCAGGAGAACAATTTGTACAATACTGTTAAGGAGCATCTGGATGTCTCAGTGGATAGAAATCCAGGCCTGAAGATGGAAGGATTCAAGTCTGGCCTCAGATACTTCCCAGTTGTGTGACCCTGGCCAAGTCACTTAACCCCAATTACCTAGTTCTTACAGCTCTTCTGCCTTGAAACTAATTCTTAGAATGAATTCTAAGACTGAAGTTAAAGTTTTAAAAAATAATGTCAAAATAACACTTTGAAAGACTTGAGAACTCCAGTCAATGGAATGCCCAACCATAATTCCAGAGAACCAAGGATAAAGAAAGCTACCTTTGAGCCTCAAACTCTGATTCTGATGCTAACCCTGGTTCTAATTCTAACCCAGTTCCAATTCCTGACAGAGCTGGACAATGACAGACTCAGAGTCAAAGATTAAGCTATGATATTTTTTGCACTATTTTGTTTTGTTTGACCATGTATATTTATTTAAAAGATGTTTTTCATTGCAAGAGTTTTGATTCCAAAACAGAAGGGCTAGGAAGTTGGGTCTAAATGACTTGCCCAGGGTCACACAACTAGGACTAGGAATATGTCAACAAAAAAGAAAAATAAATAAAAGGTCATTGATGCATGTTTTAATGCACAGAAAAGAATGTTAAGACACTTAGAAGGAAATTCAATCAGGACACCTTTGAAAAAAACACATTGATTTTATTATATTCTTAAAAATAAAATCAAGCTCTACATAACTGAGATTCTCAGTTTCATTGACAATCCTTTTTTTGATTCTACTGTGTATATGGAAATTCTAATTTTATTTAATGTTTAATTCAGAATTTAAAAATAAAATGGAAAATATCAAATGCTACCTCCTACAGGAAGTCTATCCTGAATATCCTGGTTTTTAATGTGTTCCCCTCAGAAATGACTTTGTACCAATTTTATATTTAATTTTCTATGTATATGTTCCCTCTCAACCCCCAGTAGAATATAACTTTCTCAAAAACAGAAAAATGTTTCATTTTTGTATTCCTGGCATCCTTGCTAGTGACTGGCACATGACAAAGATTTAACAAATTTTTATTTAAATGGATAAGAGAATAAAAGCAACCAGGGGTCAACAGAAAAACATGTGGTAGGCTTCTGATATGCTATAACATATTATGACTGATGAATTACACAGGAAAATGACACAAAAGACATTATCAGAGAGATGTAAGAAAGGGAAAAAACATGGGCCATTAATTGGAGATGGGCAAATGAAAAATGGACAGGCCAGATTCTGCCTTGATAACATGCATTATGTTTTAACCCTTCACTTCTTTCTTAGAATCAATACAAGTATTAGCTCCTTGGCAGAAGAGCCATAAGGGCTAAGGAATTGGGGTTAAGTGACTTGCCAAGGGTCACCCAGCTAGAAAGTGTCTGAGCCTAGATTTGAACCCAGATCCTCCCAACTCTAGACCTAGCACTCTATCCATTGAGTCTCTTTGTTTCCCTAATGACATTCTCTAGTAAAAATCCTCAAAATAGTCCTGTCACTTTGAGTAAAGGTTTATTCTGTGACAAAAACAAGCTATACAAGATTGGCAAATGGAGATGGGCTGCAATCCACAGCATAAAAGGAAGTAGCCACATGGACAGGATCAAAGATCTATTGCATCCAAGTCTATAATCTTCAGGGCTCCACATAAATTTTAATCTAATGCCTTATCATGAGCAATGAACCCAACGACCTCGGAGAGGCATTGAAGACTGACAGTGAATTAGAACTGGCATCAACCAAGAGAAGGCAAGCAAACTAGACTGCCTTTGGGAAATTCTACCACTTTCAGTGATTCCTAACCTGCTCCCTGATGAAAAAAATAATAATAATCTTTTAGTCATTCGTATTCTCTCAGGGATGTTATATGATTGCCAGTAATAGAAATCAACAATCTTCAAAACATAGTAAATGTCAATGACCCCAAAGGGCAATGGAGAGTGGAATGGTGGATGTAAGCAGGATGGATGATTCTGTCAACCATGATGTTCATTCAAGAATTAGTATAAAGGATTTTACTTAAGGAAATGTTATGAGTGGAAAATGAATTGGCCCAGCTATGTGTCTGGAGGGATAAACAGAGGCATGGAAGATGAACAACACAATACATATTGTAGATTGTTAAAAGATCAAGAAAATTGGGGATATAGACTAAATTATCCTAGTGCAAACATCAACAACATGGAAATAGGTTCTGATCAAGGACACATGTAAAACCCAGTTTAATTGCGTGCCAGCTGCGGGAAGGGGTGGGGGGAGGGGAAGGAGGGGAAAATATGATTCTTGTAACTATGGAATAATCTTCTAAATTGACTAAATAAAAATTTCAAAAACATTTATTAAAAAAAAGTATACAATAAATTTAAAAAGTTAATTATAAAAAAAAAAAAGATCAAGAAAGCCTCAAGTGATTTGGTTAATGCCACCGTGGAGGACCTGGGGAAAGATCCATATTTGGGATAGCATTTTAGGTCAATTGCCATACTAGGCTCTATACTTTCTGAAGATAGGAACTGGGACTTACTCATCTCTGCCTTCCCCATGGAGTCTAAAACATGACTAGCATAGTAGGCTCTCAAAAAACAATTAAAGGGTTCTATATGATGCCCCCTCTTCTCTCACACCCCCAAGCTAAGGCTATGGGACATTGCCTCCATCCCTGAAAACTCCCCTAAGATCAAGGACTATTGAGGACTTTTCTACAATAGAATCAATTTCTAGTACTAAAAAGCTAATCTTAATCTATCTTGTCCAGAGGTCAGAAAGCCTAAAAGGTCTTTGCTCTCTACTAAGGAAGAAAGACTTGGTGGAGCTCAAAGCAACCTCTAGACAGTATAGATTTAGAGGTGAAGCTAGCCTTAGAGGTCTTCTAGTCCAACTCCCTCATTTTATATAGAAGAAATCAAGGCTGAAGAGGTTTAGTGGCTTGCTTTAGGTTGCATAAATGGTAAGTGGTGAACTGGAATCCAAAAGCCTGGATCTGTGTGTATGAAGAGACAGAAAGAGTATCTCTTGCTCTCTGCCTGCTGAGGGCTATGCCCACTCCTTCCCCCCAAGACAGCACTAGTGGTTAGTGTCATTGTCCATAATGATACCACTAATAAGTGGCCTGGGATGTACCCAAATTCTGGTTTCCTCACTCTAGGTTCAGAACTTATTCCATTACATAATGGGGAGAGCTGAGGAAGAGATAGAATACACAAAGGAGCAATCAGGAAGAGAAAGGAATCATGGGATCCAAAATTTAGTATACTGAGATAGAGCATCAAGTGAAAAAAAAAATCTATCCTTTTAAAGAAGAGGAAACTAAGGCCCAGAGACTTTCAGCTAGTAAATGACATTTGAATGCAGGTCATATAACTCCAAAACCAGTGTGCTTTCCCCTGGCCCACAGAACCTCTCAAAACAGCAAGAGAGACAGAAAGAAATGAGAAAAATTGGCAGAAGACAAAGCAGAGAGAAGAGTAGGAGGAAGGAACTCAGGAAAAAGAGAAGTGGAAGGGGGTGAAGTAGGAACAAGATGATAAGAGCACAAGAGAAGCAGCAGGATTGCTGACCTATTTTTTAATGTAAGTTCCAACCTGAAAGTAACTTTAGCTTATGAAGGTCAAGAGGCCCTAGAACCAAGAATGTGATGGAAAATTAAATTAATTAGGGCAGTCTGCTAGGAAACTCTGAAAGAACAGGTCCAGTTCTTCCTTATGATAGTGAGGGTAACCCATGGCAGAGGAGATAAGGACTGGGAAATAGGAAATGGAAAAAAACCTTTCAACTGATCTATATGACTAAGGAGTCTTCTTGGGGCTCAGAACATTGGGAGAACCATTCCTATACCCAAGTTAAGGCACAACACAGGACTCAGAGAAGCTTGGGGTGAGATCTGGGGTCACAAAAGAGAAGAGACATTTGTTCACTGGACTGGCTGTAGCCAGGCTGATCTAGAAGTTCATCCTGGGTACATTGTTCCCTCCATCTGATCAAAATCATAATTATAGAGGAGAATGTTAGGAATCAAGGATGCCAAATCGGTAAAGTGGATATTTAGATGGGGATGATTGAAGAGCACTGAGAAGGCCCCTTTCCCCAACTTTGAATTGTTCACAGAATCTCTTAGAAATAACCTCAGATGCCAGGAAACATTTATTAAAGATAATAGAAAATATAATCAGGAAAAAAATAAAATTAATTAAAAAAATAAAGGATCTCAGACATATTAGGATCATTGACATATCATAGGACCATACATTTGGAGTTTGGAGGGACCTTAGAGGCCTTCTAGTTCAACACTCTCATTGTACAGATGAGGAAATTAAGGAAGGGAGCAGCTAGATAACCCAGTGGACTGAGAGACAGGCCTAGAGATGGGAAGTTCTAGGTTCAAATCTAGTCTTAAATACTTCCTAGCTGCATGAGCCTGAGCAAGTCACCTAACCCCCATTACCTAGCCCTTACCTCTCTTCTGCCTTGGAACCAATAATTAGTATTTATTATAAGACAGCAGGTAAGGGTTTAAAAAAAGAAATCAAGGTGATATAATTTGCCCAAGGTCATGAAGTTGGTAATGACAATAGCATTTATAAAACTCTTACTAAGTGCCAGGCACTATGTTAAGTGCTCTACAATAATTATCCCATTAGCCAATGCTAACATTTGAACCCAAGTACTCTGACTCAAGACCCATTCCACTTCATCACAATTCTTTTACTTTGTAGTTCAATCCTTATGCAAATGTATTCCATTGTGGTCTTCCAGCCTCTATTTGGAAACCTCTAATGATAAGGAATTCATTACTATCTAAGGTAGTCCATTCCACTTTGGGGCAGCTCTAATTGTTAGGAAATTTTTCCTTGATTCTTTAAATCTGTCCCATCATTATTATTAACAGTTTTCCTGGCTTTTGCCTGACACTGGACTTTGATGACTGTGAAAGAGAGAGTGAGGCTACTTTGTGAAACTCTGAAAATCCAATTCACATGCAAGTTAAGACATCAATCACCCTGTCACCTATCATGAAATCATTGGTGCTCTTTGAAAATGAAGGTCAAACAACAATAATAAATCTGTTTCATTCCAGAATTTAGGCTCATATGAACACAGATAAAATTTTAAGAGTGCTTCAGAGACTCTTTAGTCCAACTCTCTCATTTCACCAATGAAGGGAAGAAGCACAGAGAAATTAGATGTGACTTGCCCAAAGTCATGTGGATAAGTATCAGAAGCATTATTTGAACTATTGTCTTCCGATTCCAAAGTAAGTGAGCTTTCCTTTGTAGCACACTTTCGTCTACTGCATCTAGTCCTACACTCCAAGACCCAGAAAAAAAAAAGTCAAGTTCCTTTGCCACATGGTCCAAATTCACACCATTAAAGCCATCCCCTTGAGAGATCTGGAATGTTCTCCCTCTCCTTTCTGACCTCTCCAGCTTCTTTTGAGTCCCAGATAAAATTTCACTTTCTATAGAAAGCTTTTCCTGATCTCCCTTAATTCTAGTACTTTCCATCTGTTGAATACTTTCAGGTACATATATATCTTCTCTGTACATAGTAATTTGTACGTTGTCTCCTCTTAAAACTATTAATTCCTTGAGAGTAGAAAATGTTTGGGCTTTCTTTGTGCCTCCAGCACTTATAGTAGGCACTTAATAAATATTTATTGACTGAATAACTAACTGACCTCTCCAGCTCACCATACTCCTGGAAGAAGTAGTCATTATGTTATCAAGGGTTCACCATGATTCACACTTGGTGAATTATTCTTTGGGTCCCTATACATAACAAATGGGCATTTTGAATGAAAGGCTAGTAAGACCTGTACAAGAGGGACTGCCCATAGAAATCCAGCCAATCTAAGATGGTTACCACCATGAGAGACCCTGGACAGCTTAGGACTGTACCAGAAAGAAAGAGAGACATAGAATGGGAGGTTGGAGTTCAGAAGATATAATTAAGATAGACTTTATTCATTTCAATGAGGTAGTACAGTACATCTTATGATCCTAAATGAAATGATAACATTAAGGTCTCAATTTAACATTTAATGTAAATGTTAAAGCACGATATGTGCTTATTGTTATTGCTATCATTATCATCACCATCATTATTACCCTGGAGCAGAAACTAGGGAACCCGGTGTCCTGGCCAACGTTGTCACTCACTGGGAATGTCATGGCCAAGAGGACTTTGTGAAAGAAATTGACTTTCAGGAGTTATATGAGGATAGAGAGTAGGCATCATTTGTCAGATAGACAGAGGGCTAATTATCAGGGGGAAGTGGTTGCAGTGGATGCTATCACCTGTGTGACCTTCCTCCAATGTTCTCACCAAAAGTCCATGAGGCTCCTCTCATCTAGCTGTAGTTTGATTACACCCCACCCCCACATCCACTCACCCAGACTACATCTCTCTGAGGGGTCTCTGAAACCATGACTCTTCCTCTTTGTGGCCCTTCCTCCACACAGAGGATATCTCAGGTTTCTTCTGTACTTACCATCTGGCCATCTGCTGTGACTCAGGGTCTTTCCTGAAAGTAATGCCTCGCCAGCATCCTCTGGGAATTTTCACAGATTTGGTAGAAAAGTCTTGAGTTGCCCAGATTGTCTTTCTATCACTAAGGCATACTTCTGTTCCTCCTCAAAAATCTTGGAGTTCCTCCCTTCCTGTTTCTTAGTCATGCCCTCTCTCCCTCTCTGTCTATCTCTGTCTCTGTGTGTATCTCTCTGTCTCTGCCTCTCTTTCTCTGTCCCCATCTCTCTGCCTCTCTCTCTGTGTCTCTGTCTCTCTGTCTGTCTCTCTCTGCCTCTCTCCAGCAGAGTTCATCTACTAAGATCTTTGGGCTTTCCCCCTATTATTCTACTTTAAGATTGAAATTATATTTGTGGGAACATTATAAAAACATCTTACTGAGCCTCCGAGCTCTCTCTCTAATGTCTATCTCTTCCTCACAGAATCATAAGGTATTATACCTCTAATATTGAATATTTCAGAATGCAAAGGACCCTAAAATACAGAACTTTAGACCTGGGAGGAACTCAAGGTCATAGAACTTCATGACTGGGAAGGTCCCTAGAAGAGAAAATTCAGAGTTGAGAGGGACCTTAGAAAATAAAAAATCAGAACTGAGAGGGGCCTTAAAACATTTACTATCAAATCTAAAAGGAATGTCATTTGCTATGTCCATCCTTGGAAGTCTTCAAAGTCTGGTTGATCACTTATGAGTGTGTGATAGTGGAGAGTCCTTCTGGTATAAACTGGTCTCAGTGGCCCCTGTGGTCCCCTCCAATCCTCAAATTCTGTGATTTTCTAGAAATATCCCTGGAATATAGAACACAAGATGGCAGAACTGGAAGAGACATTAGAAATTGTCTAAGTCATTCACTTTAAAGACTGGGAAACTGAGGGTCAAAGAGGCTAAGGAATTTGCCCAAGGTCATAAAGGGGCAAAGTTATTCTAGAACCCATAGATTCTTCTTCCTTGTCCTATAATGTTCTTATTACAATTCATAATCTTTCCTAAAAGCCTATTTTCTGCTCATGCTCTATATCTGACTATAAGTTCATTCTTTCCTCAAATGAACAACCTAGGAATCTAATTAATTAGACTTCTGGTACCACAGATTTAGAAACAGCAACTTATTCTAAAGCAGGGACTCTTACTCTTTTTTTGCTTCATAGACACCTTTGATAATCTGAAGAGAACTATGGATTCCTTCTCAGTATAATACTGCTTCACTTACTTTAATAATTGAAAGAAACAGTTCAGTTCAAATTTAGTAAAATATATAATATTTTATCTTTAATTAAGTTCACAGATTCAAAATCTGTTCATGGGTCTCAAGTTAATGACCCCTGTTCTAGAATTGATATGTCCCATTTTAGGGCTGATAGCCAGACTCTCAAATTGGTTGTTACCCAACTATATTCTATCTGGTGGTCCATACCAAGGAGATTTCTCCAGGAGACAGATCTGGAGTCTTAACTCCCCAGACCAGAATACTTTCTAATCCTCTATCTTACATATCACTAAAAAGCTCAAGCTTCTGTTCCAAAGATCTGACATCTTGCTTTGTGATCTGAAACTATAAGATAATAGCCCTTCAGGCTAAACTAAAGAAGTCTGATAAGCACAGAGATAAGATAAGTGATTTTAGCAGCCAACCTTTTAAAAAGGCAGAAACAGTGAAAAAAATTAACCTAATGGTTTCTGAGAAAAGTGCTGACCTTAGGAATGGAAATGATTCTTGAGATAGGAACTGCAGACTGGACACAATTCTAATATAGATAGAATGATCAAAAAATTATTTATTATTCTCATTTTACTGATGAGAAAGCTGAGAATCTGAAAGGTTAAATGGATTGCTAACGGCCACATACATACACCATTCAGCGTCTATTTAATCAACAAGTATTTATTAAGCATCTACAATGTACCAGGTACTGTGCAAAGTGATAGAGAATGAAGGCAAAAATGAAACAGCTTCTGCCCTCTAGAACATGACATTGTACTGGAGATTTTTGTTTTGGGAGATTTATTGTTGTTCAATCATTTATGACTCTTTGTGACCCCATTTGGGGTTTTCTTGGTAGTAATGTCAGAGTGGTTTGCCATTTCCTTCTCCAACTTATTTTATTGATGAGAAACTGAGGCCAATAGGATTAAGTGACTTGCCCAGGATCACACAATTAATATGGCTGGATTTGAACTTATGAAGATGAGTACTCAGTACTCAGTACTATGTGCACTATGCCACACGTAGCTTTCCATACCACATTGATCTATGTGCATATATACAATTACTTTTTAAATAAATGCAAGATATTTCAGAGAAGGTGATAGAAACTGGACTCTGAAGAAAGCTTGAGACATAGGAGAAAAGGAAGAACATTCTAAGCATGGAGGACAGCTATGTAAAGCCTTGAACATGGGCAATGGAATTGCTCCAAGAAGGGTAATTTTGCTGATGTGTAGATAATATATGAAGAAAATAATGAGTCAGATCCCTAGAAAAGAAGATTAGAGTCATATTAAATGCCAAGAAGAGGAGGTGTTTGTTTATTTCTATGTTTGATTTGTTTCTTTTGTCCTAGGGTAATAGGAAGCCATTGGAGTTGATCAAGCAGGGGAGAGGCATGACCAGATCTCTATTTAGAAAAATCACTTCAAGGGCTATAATGAAGATAGATTGGAGAGAAGAAGGACTGGAGGCAAAAAAAAAGTTACTGAAATAGTCCAAGCAGAAGATGATGAGGATATGAGTTAGACAAAATTGAAAACCCCCTGCTTCTCAAATACACACCATGTTCTCTTCCTTGCCCTTAGCTTCTACCTAGCTAGAATGACTATAGAATAATCTTCTAGAATGGTGATCCCTAGAATGACTTTCTTCCTCTCTCCAACTATTGAACTTGCCATCCTGAAAAGTTCAATTCTGTCAACACCACTTGGTCACACCCTTTCCCCCTCCTCACATAGCACCAACTTTGGTAAGTGTAATGTACATAAGTATGTTAAATACATAAAGTACATTAAGTATGTAAAATGTAGAGGTTTTTTTTTAGTTATCTGCATTGATATAGCACAGTGCCTGGCACATAGTAGGTACTTGATAAATTTTTATTGATTAGTTCATTGATATCTTAACACCCCTACTGGAATGGAAGCTCTGTATTCTGGAAGCAGAGAGACCAACCATGTCTTACCTAAACTCTCTAGTCTGCGTTCAGTACCTTGGACAGTGTTCTGCAAAGACTAGGTGCTTAATAACAATTAGTTGATTTACTGAAGAAACTAAGGACTAGAGAAAGGAAGTGGCACACTCAGTGACACACAACTAGTTAACTGGTCTCTCCTGATTCCTATCAGCACTATTAAAAATTTTTTTGTCATGGGATAAAGAATGATGCATAGTATAAAGTTCAGCCATTGAAGACATGCTGGTCTCCCTCTTGCTGACATTTTGCATTTTTTTTACCTTTTTTGGTGAGCATCATACCTTCCCAGGGGCCCTCAAGACATTGCTGCTCTTTTCTTCAGTTGCATCCAGACCATTTCCCACTCTGCTGTTGTTAATAATAGCAGTGCAAAGCACAGCAAATGTGCTTTGATTCTGTAAAGGGTGTTCCAGTTGCTTTTATCAGCAGTCTTTTTCCAGGGATCCTAGACAGACTTTAAAATTACTCTGCAGCTAAGGAAGCTGAGACAGGAGGTTGCTAAACTGCTTGTTTGTGTTCAACAAATCAATGAAAGGACTTATATTCATATTGTCTGGATTCATGCCTCTCATGGGTCTACTATCTATCTGTCTCCAATAGGAAAAGGCCATCAATCAAGGGGGGGAAATAGGCAGCACCTAAAATGGCAGCATTACATCCTCATTACAACAGCCAATGGAGATAGAAACAAGAATTTTATGTTATTTTATTTCTTACTAAGATAATAGCAATATTTGGGATATATCTTTCTCTCCTCCCAGGGGATATCAGAGTGTCATCCTAGACTGATCAGTTGGACTCCGAGAATATCAAAGCTGAAAGAAATAGTGTATAGAATGTTTGATCTAAAAATGATATTAGAACACAGAATGTCAGCTGGAAGAGAACTCAAGATATAGAATGTCAGAGGTGGGAGGTACCTTAGAATATAGAATAGCTGGAACAGATCTTAGAAATTATCTCTCATTTTAGAGATGAGGAAAATATGGCCTGAAACTGTGGCAACCCCTCTCCATGAAAGAAAAATATCCCTTACTATTATTCTCACTTTTAGGGATAGACTAGTCACTGATTTTCCTAGCTCTTATTAGTCATTCCTTTCCTTTCCAGTCATTCTTTCTGCCTCCCAGTTTGCTTCCTTATTCATAATTGCCTGATTAAGACCAACTATAACCCAGGAGGACAAGCCAGTTCTCCAGTGATGCCAAGTACTCAACTAAGCTACAACAGTCAAATAGAAACAAAAATTACAGATTTCTTACTGGTGTTTAAGAATAACAAGGTAAAATCTTTCTTTAAACATGTTCTATTTTGGTAATAATTTGTAAGTGTTCAAAAGGAAAATGGAATTTGGGACCTCTATAATTATATTGTAAAAGGAAGAAATCATTCGCCAGGGCTTAGTTCTATAAGAGAGAAAAAAATAAGTTTTAAGGGAATCAAGGAACAACAGAGCAGAATATTTTATACATTGTCAAGCACCATCACTAAATCTCTTTTTTCTTTCTTTACTGTTTTTCTTTGTTATAAAGGAGGGTTCAACTTCAGAGAAGGCATCATTGGATCACAGATCTAGAGCTGGAAGGGATCTCAGAAACTAGCTTGTCAACCCCCATCATTTTGTGGATGAAGAAACCAAAGACTAGCAAGATTAAGTGACTTGTCCAAGGCTACTGTAGGTATGAGTCAGGGGCAATATTTTTTTTATAAACCCTTACCTCCCGTCTTGGAGTCAATACTGTGTGTTGGCTCCAAGGCAGAAGAGTGGTAAGGGATAGGCAATGGGGTTTAAGTGACTTGCCCAGGGTCACACAGCTGGGAAGTATCTGAGGCCAGATTTGAACCCAGGACCTCCTGTCTCTAGGCCTGACTCTCAATCTACTGAGCCACCCAGATGCCCCCTTCAGGTGCAATATTTTAACCTAGTTCTCTAATCCCAGAGGCAGGTTTTTCCTGCTATGCCACCAGACACAATAGACATATATAAAAGTGAAAGATATTTAATAATTTTTTTAAATAAGTTCAAATTAAGAAGTGGAAGCAGAGACTTTTATCTTGAAAAAGGCTGTTTGGAGCCACCTTAGCTTTTATCTACCCAAAATGAAGAATACCTTTCACCTAATGGCATCTCTCTGAAGGGCAAGCATGATGGCAGTGTCAGGTACATTGATCACAATAGCCATCTTGTCACATCTTTCAGGCATCATGTTTTGCAAGCCAGAGAATCACTGTTGTTGATGAATGCCAGAGATTGAATGGACAGTATCTTGAGTATGGATGACTCAGCTCTACTAACCCCCAGGAATCTCATAGTATTCCCCTTTTCATGACAGGCAGTGACTCTGACTTGTCTCTCTCCCCTGGGGCCCTCTCTGTCGCAGTTACCAGACATTTCTGCTCCTATGAGCATCCTCAAATTTTCTTTGACATAGTCATATAAGAACTCAAATTGGTGTACTGCAAACTGATTTAAAAAGAAGGGCTTGGGGACTTGCCTGTGCCCAGGAAGGAAAGGAGAGGAGGGAAAGGAAGGAGAGAAGAGAAGCAGGAGGGAAGGACATGAAGAAAGAGAGGGGAGAGAAAGGGAAGAGGACAGGAAAAAATATCTCATGAGTATCAGAAGGGAAAGAGTGAGAATAGGACCTGGACTACCTCCTTGGAAAAACTACTCAAGGGCACTTGCTACAATTCAACATAAGACACTAAAATGAGAGGTATTATCCATACTGGCAAAGAGAGAGGAATTACACCAGATTACCAAGAGTAGCAGAACATGAGCCTGGAAAAGAACCAAAATGAGTTGAAACTTGGGAGACTGCCAGCTGACTGATTATGCAGAGAAAAGATAATTAGGAAAATAGATCAACAGTGAATCAGATGCCCTCAGACTTGACCCTGCACAGTAGATGTATAAAATGCCATGAGGTAATGGACTTTAGAATATGCTGAAAATTTTCAGATGTGAAAGAGACCTTAGAACAGAGAACAAGGTATGTCATAGCTAGGAAGGGCTTCGGAATATAGAAGAGAATGACAGAGCCAGAAAGGATCTTGGAACATAGAACAAAGAATGTCAGAGCCAAGAGAAATATTTGAATAGAGAACAGAGAACATCAAAGTTGGGAGGGGCCTTAGACTTAGAGCAGAGAATTTCAAAATTGGAAGATGATCTGACAATATAGAATGTCAGATCCAAGAGGGTCCTTAGAATGTGAAACAAAGAATGTCAGGACATAGAATAGATAATGTTGAGGCTTGGAAAGACCTTAGAATAAAGACCAGATCATAGAAACACAGAATGACCGAATTAGAACCTTAGGAGCCATTTAATTCAATCTATCCTTGACCAAGAATTCCCAGAGTAGTCATCTAGCCTTTAGTGATAGGTATTTCCTTTCCTCCTGAGGCAATATAGTCTACTATTGATTTGTTCTGTTAGAAAGTTTTTACTGGCCTCAATCCTAAATGGATGCATCTGCAATTTCTTCCCATTGCTCCTAGTTCCCCCTTCGAGAGTCAAGTAGAATAATATGTCCTTCAAACATCTGAAGAATATTGTCATGGCCCCCACACACACCTTCTCTTCTCCACTTTCCTCAATCAATTGGTTTATGGCATGGTCTCCAGTCTTCTTACCAACCTAGTCACTATAGATAAGTTGACTATGGGGAATTTGATATGTCCCACCTTGTAAATGCTCTACCTAAGACATGATACTCCAAACTGAGCATAACAATTCAGGTGTGGTATGACCAGGGCAAACAACAGCAGTACTATTGGACATTCTTTAATTTGGGTTAATTTGTCTTTCTCACTGAATGCTCTTTTTCTCAGCCAAGACACTCCATTGACTCATTCAAAGCTGTAAGTGCACTCAAACCCTGCTGCCTTCTCCACATGGCCATATAGGGAACTTGGCAACCAAAAATGTCAGAGATGAAATTAAACTTAAAACTCAGAATATCAGAGTTGGCAAAAAGCAATCTAAAAAGATGATCTATTTCATCATTTATAAATGATTAACTGAGACCTAGAGAGGGCAAATAACTTGCCCAAGATCTTATAGAAAGTTCATCTCAGAGTCTTGCCTGGTATTCAAGTGTCCTGACTTCCAGGCCAGCCATACCCTCCCACATGGCCAGTTCCCCCTCTCAGTTTCTTCATCTATAATTTGGGAGTACGACTAAATGAAAGTCCTGAAGCAAGGGTCTATGAAATGCATATATATATATATATATATATATAGAGAGAGAGAGAGAGAGAGAGAGAGAAATCTAGAAAGACAGAAAAAGACAGAGAGAGACAGAGATACACATATATAAGATACATATGTGTGTGTTTATAACTCCATTTCAATACAATTGATTTCCTTTATAATCTGATATATTTTATTTGATGAATATTATTCTGAAAAGGAGTTCATAGATTTCCACAGACTGCTAAAGGGGTCCATCTATCAATGATACACAAAAAAAGTTTAAGAAGCCTTGGATTAAATCATCTCCAAATATCTCCAAGCTCCAAAACCTATGAATCCTTTAGTACTTTTGAATCTCAAGATTTAATAGGATTGGGGAGGGGAATGTAATGGACTATAGTTTAAGACCTGGCAGGGACCTTGGAGACCAATAGGTACAATTCCCTCATTTTATAGATGAGGAAACTGATGCAAAGAATAGATAAGGGACAAGTGTTCCATGTGGTGGTTCAGTGATGCCTCAGTGGTCCTGTGTCCCTGCATACCTAAGAGGGAGCCATTGCTATCACTACTGATGGCAGCCTAGAGGCTACTCTGTATCCATATTTGCCCTTCATCCCTAAAGCAAAAGGCCAGGGCCTGAGAGACAGGCACATACTTTTGGAGGAGCCACCTGCCTTTTGTTGGCTGCCAAAGAACACCCATTCTTCAGTGGACACAGAAACCTGGAAAGCATTGATGCTTACAGACCTGGAGTAGGAATGAGAGGCAAGTTGGCTGTGTTTGCAGTTCTTGATGGCAAACACAAAAGCTGCTGCTATTCCAGGCTATGGGTAGAGGCGGCTGTGTCAGAAGAAGGAGGAAGCAGAGGCTGCTGCCCCCTCTCTCCAGAGCTCCCAGAAGATGAGCCCACTTCTCCTGGAGTCATTCAGGCCTTTGCACAGCAGTGTATAACTAGCCTGCTATTTCAGTGCCAAAGCAGCTAGCTGGGCCAGGGCAATGAGGATTCTGGGTCCTGTGCTGGCTTTGGACAGCCCTAGAGGAAGGATGAAGTAGAACTTAGGGAGCTCAGAGATAAGGGATGAAAATACTGTCAGGGAGCAGAGAGAAGGCTTTGCAAGAGATGAAAGGAGCTAAATGTGTGCAGTTTTCCTAAGCGGTGACTAAATTGGAAGATGATATCAGTGGGGAAATATTTAAAAGGTGCAAACACCTGATGAGGGGGAAGCATTTAGTCTGCACAATGCAAGGGTCAGAACCAAGAGGCACACACTGAAATATGCCAAGGTGATATTGTATGAGGGTCAAGGAGAATTTCTAGTCAGCAGAACTTGTCAACCTGAAAAACTGCCTCCCAAAAGGAGGAGTTTTCTCTAATGGGATCTTTAGGCCTGGAAGGAACATTAGACCACAGAATTCCAATGCTCAGAGAGAGCTACAACTTAAGAACACAGAATATCAGAGTAGGAGGGTACCTTAGAATACAGAACGCATTATGTTAGGACAAAAATGGGTCTTCAAGAATTAGGACATAGAATATGAGAGTAGGAAAAGACTCTAGAACATAGAAGATTCCCTAGGGCACAGAACATAGAATATTAGGACACAGAACACAAATATTAGAGCTGAGGACAGCTGGGCAGCTCAGTAGATAGAAAGCCAGGCTGGGAGACAGAAGGTCCTGGGTTCAAATTTTACCTCAGATCCTTCCTCTTTGTATGACTATGGACAAGGTAATTCAACCCAATTGCCCTAGCCCTTACCACTCTTCTTCCTTAGAAAAACCAATATTTAGTATCTATTCTGACAGAAAGTTTGGGTATTTCAGAGAGGGGGGGTAGATATATAGATATATATAGACAGAGATATATATAGATATATAGAATATATGTAAATCCATAACAGAGTTGGCATTTGACTTAGAGCATAAAATAGACAGACTATTTGGACTGAAAAGGATCTTAGAACAAATATATAGAATATCATGGTTTAAAGAGAACTTAGAACATGTAACATAAATATCAGAATTGAGAGCTACTTTGGAACATAGAACATTAGTCCTGAAAATGACCTTAGAACATAAAACACAGAATGCCAGAAATGAGAAGTATCAGGGCATAGAACATTTAGGCTGGAAAAGACCTTAGAACACAGAAAATAGAATGTCAGAGATGGAAAGAACCTTGGAACATAAGGTGATCAATATGAAATGACCTTTGAGACCATCTAGTCCAATTCTCTCATTCTATAGAAAAGGAAACTGAGACCCAGAACGGGAAGTGATTCAATCAGGTTCCCAGAACTAGTTATTATATAATAATATTTCCTTGTCTAAATGCATGTATTTATTCTTATTAGTTATTCCTCATTCCAGGGTGGAGAATGACCAGTACCTCACCCAGTGGATGATAATCATACCCTTCTTTTCCTTTCACCCATTGGTGAAAAACCAATGGACTCAACTGTGAGCAACCAAGTTACAATGAAGGCCATTCAGAACCCATACTCTTAGGATAATTCTCCTCGGATATTTGAAGGGCTATCATGTGGAAGAGGTATCAGACTTGTTCTGCTTGATCCCAAGGGGTAGAACTTGGACCAATGGAAGAAGCAGTGTCAGCTTGGTATATAGGGAAAGATCCCTACAATGAAAGCTGCTCCAAGGATGCTGAGCTATCTCAGGTGGCTGTGAGGGAGCCTCTCCAGTCCCAGGTATCCAGCTATAGAGAATGTTCTTGATTAACAATGAGTTGGAGTAGATGGCCTCTGAGATCCCATGATTCTCTTGCCAGTAACAACAGCAACAACAACCATTCACGATCTTCTGGACTTGACATTGACCCATAAAAATTTAAGGAAAATATATTTAATATATGTGGAAGTATTAGATACTCCGCACCTCTGATTTATGTGGCATGAAAAGTTCTCCAAATATGAGGAACCACAACAAGCAATCAAAACCATGGAGGAAGTCTTTGGCCATCCCTATCATCTTGTCTGCTTCTGTGGTTGCCCCAAAGATGCTTTCCGTGAGTCTAAAGAAAATGAGCTGAGATCCCAATAGTTTTATTTAGGTAAAAGGCATCATTTTATCTGTCAACCTAATACTCTGCTGAACAAACAATAAACATGATATAGTATAGGAACAATAGTAAGATAGCAACTTCTCCCTGGATTATATCTATCTGAACTCCATGGAATATCAGAAGGGAATAATAAGAAAACTCATATGTATCTATGTTTTATATGTATATATCTGATATATAGTTAGAGACATAGATATAAAATACTATTATTTTTCCTTCCATCTTAGAACCAATACTATTATGTATTGGTTATTATGTACTATTATGTATTATAATATACTATTACATATTTATTCTAAGACAGAAGAGTGATAAAGGTAGGCAATGGGAGTTAAGTGAATTGCCCAGGACCACTCAGCAAGGAAGTGTCTAAGATCATATATGAACCCAGGCTCTCTATCCACTGAGCCACCTATCTGCACCCAAATATTATTTTTGAGGCCCAAGTAGAGCTTCCTTAGAATCCTAGAATCCTTAGAGAGCATCTAGTCTGAAATCAGCCTTAAGGATATATCAACCCTCTCTACAAGACCCCAAAAAAGTGGCTGTCTGGACTCTACCTGAATACCTTTAAGGGACCAGAAACTTGCTCCCTCATGAGATGGCCTTTGCCATTGTTTCATGAAACTTCTACCATCAACACCATCCTTCATCATAAGTTTAAAATATTTAGAACTCAAGGGGCTTTGGAGATGACCTAGTTCAATCCACTCTTCCCAAATTAGGAAACTGAGGCCAAGAGAGCTTAAGGGCATGGCACTAGTAAGTTATGGAACTGGGATACAAACCCTGTTCCTCTTATTCCAAAGTCAGAACTCTTCCCATTGCACCACACTGATTGCTCACTTTTCTAATCCCTGTAACAGATAAAGGGAGAGAGACAAAGAGGCAGAGGGAGAGGCAGAGAGACAGAGAGACAGAGAGAGACAGAGACAGAGACAGAGAGACAGAGAGAAACAGAGAGAGAGAGAGAGAGATCCACAAGAGCAAGAGATCTCAGGTGAAATATTACAGAGCATGTCTGCTTCTTAATTTCACTGTGCACTTTAGCAATTAATTTTTTTGGCTTCAATTTTTTCAAGAATTCGTGTGGGATAGTCTTGTATTCCAGCATAGATTGTAAACTCTTTGGAGGTAGAAGCCATGTCCGACATTTCTCTTGTGAGATGGCTTATGATAGAAAAAGCCCATAAATCAAATTGGAGAATGGATGTGAGTTCAAGACCAGACACTTATTACCTGTTTTGTCTTGGTTACTAAGTTACATCAGCTGTTAAGCCTCTGAAAATGTGAGTTGGCAGGGACCTCAACTAACACCTAGTCCAACTTATTTATGATATTAATCCTCACTATACTATACTAACAAGTTGTCGTTCAGGCTCTGCTTGAAGACCTCCAAGGAAAGAGAATCCATCACTTCTTTTTTTTTTAAACCCTTACCTTCTGTCTTGGAGTCAATACTGTGTATTGGCTCCAAGGCAGAAGAGTGGTAAGGGCTAGGCAATGGGGGTCAAGTGACTTGCCCAGGGTCACACAGCTGGGAAGTGTCTGAGGCCAGATTTGAACCTAGGACCTTCCATCTCTAGGACTGGCTCTCAATCCACTGAGCTACCCAGCTGCCCCCTAATCCATCACTTCTTGAGGCAATCCATTCTATTTTTGGACAGCTCCAGCTTTTTAGCAGTTAGTGGCAGCAGGAGATAGAGTATTAGTGGTGGATTCAGGAGAACCTGATTTCAAATCCTGCCCCAGACACTTACTAGCTGTGTAATACCGGGTGTGTCACTTAACCCTGATTATCTCAGTTTCTTCTTCTGTAGGATGAGCTAAAGAAGGGAATGGCCATTCCATACTATTCTAGTATCTCTACCAAGAAAACCCCCATGGCAGTCATAAAGAGCCAGACACCATTGAAAACAATTGAAAAATTATTTTAGGAGGTATTTTTTCCTGACATTGTCTAAATTTGAATCTCAGTTTCCTTAAATATGAAATTAGAATAATTTTACTTCTTCTGAAAGTAAGGAACAGTTTGGGGGTTTTTTAATGTTGTGTAATAATATAGCCAGTGAGTGATTTCCCTCCACCAAAATGGGTGCAGAATGTGTTGGACAAGAAGGTATTATGCTTGAATGGGAAAAGAGAACGGAGGCAATTGGACACAAAAGGGAAAAATTCATGACTCTCTAGTTAAAGGATATGGATTCAAATTCTGATTCTGGTGTGCATATATGCTCTTGGATAGGTCACTTCACTTCCTGGACCTCCATTTCTTCTTTGGTAAAATGAAAGAGTTAGACTGGAGGGCCTCCAAGATCTTCATCTCCAAATCTACATTCCTTTGAACCTCCTATGAAGAGCAAAAAAGTCAGTAAGAGTAAGCTGGTCGCAGTAAACAAGGAAAGGTCCTGTTAAGATATGGCAAAGCACTTGCCAGCTGATGCAGGTTCTTCCTGGGTATGTACCACCATTATGAGAACCAGAAACCATCAGGGAACCTAGTACATAAAATATTAGGCTCAAAAAGGAGCTTGGAACATAGAATAGCTGAGCTACAACAGAGAAGAGAACACAGAATATCAGAGGTAGAAGTGGGCTTAGAATGTCAGAACAAGAAAAGAGAACCACACAGAATGTCAGAGCTAGAACACTTCCCCATCTGTGGCAGCCAGGCTGCCACTGCTGATCATTTATCTCTTCCCTAATCTGCCCTGTCATCATTCAAATGTCCTCCTTTCCAACACTGGGCATGGGAATCCTCCAGAGAGCCTACAATAGCTGTCCTTTATTTCTGGAGTAGAATCCCCTGGATCAGAATCCCCATTTAATAGATGAAAAAACTGAGGCTCAGAAACTGGAAAGTGACTGCCAATGGGCAGGCAGTGAGCTGAGACTGGGCAAACACAGAGATTTGTCAGGATCAAGCAGACACTGGAAGTTAAGAGCTAATGGATCAGGCCCCAGCTGGTAAGCCACTGTCAGGATATATGGGATATATTGGGGGAGGAGGAACCAGGATTCCCAGTGAATGAGAAGATGGATAAGTCAACAAGCAATTACTAAGTGTTTACTATGTGCCAGGCACTTGGTCAAAGAGAAAAGCAAAAGGAAAACAAATCTACTCCTTTTCCTACAAGGACCTTATATTCTAATTGGCCAGACAGAGGATAAGCAGGAATGAATACACGGGCATCAAAGAGCAGACCAGAATCCAGGCCAACAGGCATGAGGCCAGCGATGAGCAAGGAGCAGGACAAAGCAGATAACAGATTCTAGGCAGCAGGGATGAGCAAAAGAACTGAAGAAAACATCCAGGAAAGAAGCTGCTCTGGGCTTCCTGAGACTCAGGACTGGACTGAGATGGATAGGTGGGGATAATTCAGTGCCACAGAGCTGTCTGAAGTGGGAGATAGAAGGACAAACCCAAAGGAGAGCTGAGAAGGCTCCGATGCCTCCTGAATGGCTTGTGTCATATTATTGTCAGCAAAGAGGATCTGGACAGAGAAACCCCAAATAGAAACCAAGCAACATTCAAACTTTGATGTATGGTTGATTCTGTTCTTGACTTCATTCATAGGAAACTGGGTTAGTGAAGAAAACACTGACCTTGGAATCAGAAATGTAGAGTTCAGCCTCCAGTCCAGCTCATGAGACCTAGGGCAAGTCACTTCCCCTCTGTGGAATTCCATTTTCTTATTTGTGAATTGACAATCAGATCAGGTAACCTCTAAAATCCATCTGAGTTCTAAGGTTCCTCTCAAAACTGATATTCAGAGTTCCAAGGACCCTCCCAGTTCTAACCATCTGAGTTCCATGTTCCCTTCAGCACTGACATTCAGAGATCTCTTCCTAAATTCAAAAGTCTCTTCTGGCATTGACAATCTGAGGTTCCTTTCTGGGTTCTAAACTCGCTTCCCATTCTCATGTTCTGAGTTCTAAAGTCCTTGCCAAGTTCTAAGCTCTCATATTCCCTGTGCTAAGGTCTCTTTCCAATTCTAACACCCTGTGATCATGCAACTCCAAGTGAATTTATTTAAAAGCAGCTGTTGGCACAGTGGCTAGAGCACTGGGCCTGCAGCCAGGAGGACTTGAGTTCAAAAAGGGCCTCAGTTACTTATTAGTATCTGAGTTGCTCTGGATAAGTCACTTTGTCTCTATCTTAGTTTAAACTATAAAATGGGGTTAATAATAGCACCCCATCTCTTAGGTTTGTTGGGAAGATCAAAAGGTGCAATATTTATACAGTACTTATCCAAATACCTGCAACCATGGGGATACCAATTAAAAGTTCCTCCCTCCCTCCCTTCTTTCCTTCCTTCCTTTTTTCTTTCCTTTCTTCCTTCTTCCTTCCTTCTTTCCTTCCTTCTTTTCTTCCTTCCTTTCTTCTTTTTTCCTTCTTTCTTTCCTTCTATCCTTCCTTCCTTCCTTCCTTCTTCCAGCATAATGCCCCTACTTCCTATTGCCAAATATAGAGGATCTACCTACATTACTACTCTGGAAATATCTAATGTCACAGATAGTATAATCAGATCAACTGTACCACCCTACTCCATCTAAACTGGCTTAAATGAGGTACATTAGTCTGACAGTGACTCTCTTCACTTACCCCAAAGAAAAGTAAATTTCCCTGAGGCCTGATTTCCCCTTCTCATAGCCACTGAGAAGGAAGGAAGATTTCAGCCTTGCTTAGAATCAAAGAATTTCAGAGTTATACTGCAAAGGCCAGCACATCAAAATAAATTTTCTCTAAAACATTTCTATCAAGCAACACGTCCAGCTTTCACTAAAAGCCTCTAGTAATGTACAATTTACTATCTCTCAAGGAGGCACCAATGTGCCTCATTGGACTAACAGCCAGGCCTAGAGATGGGAGGTCCTGGTTTCAAATCAGACCTCCAACTCTTCCTAGCAGTGTGATTCACTTAACCCCTATTGCTAGCCCTAATTGCTCTTCTGCCTTGGAACTAATACACAATATTGATTCCAAGATGGAAGGTAAGGGTTTAAAAAAAATTATTACCTCCTAGGGCATTGATGGCAAACCTTTTAGATGTGTAGTACTGAGCCCCACCTCCCAGAAATTGTGTCCCATGCCCTGCCCCACCATTTCCCCACACAGGGGAGGGAGGAAATTCTCCCTTTGGACAACTGAGCAGAAGGACAGGTGATATGAAAAAAATGTCATCAGGCATGGTGGAGAGGGGGAAGGAAGCAGTTCTTCCTGAGGCTCTCTGCCTTTCTAATAACAAACTCTGGGGGTAGAGGGAGAGTGGCCACATGCCTACAGAGAGTGCTCTGTGTGCCATCTTTGGCACCCATGCTATAGGTTCGCCATCACTGTCCTAGGATAACTCATTCTACTTTTCAGACAGCTCTTCTTGTTGGGAGATGTGGCCTTAAATGCCTTACATTAAGTTAAGATCTGCCTTTAGGTAATTCCAACCTACTGGTCTTAGTTCTGCCATCTGCCACCATGTAGAACAACTGAAGGCCCTTCAAATACTCCAAAGCAGTTCTCCTGTGTCTTCCCTTCAGTCTTCTCTTGGACATCCGTTCCCAGGTACCACATTTTAGGAAGGGCATTTAACAAGAGGAAAAGCAACAAAGACAGTGAAGACACCCAAGGCTAGATGCAGAACAGATGAAGAAGCAAGAGATGTTTAGCTTGGTGATGAGATCCAACAAGGGTCAAGTTCAACAAGCTTCTCTCCTTCCTAGTCACAGACACTATTCCTCCATTAATGCCTCTGAAGATGGCACTAGCCATGTAACTACTGGCACATATTGTAGTGCTTTGACCATAGATTGCACCATCCTGGACTTGTAGACAATTGGATGGCAGGAAATCCCAGAGTCCCTAGCCATCTATGCCTTTCTGATCATATTTCTGAATGTGGTGGTCAGGCACTCACTGCTTCTAAGCCTTAGCTGGCCAAATGGAGAGAGAAGATGGCTGGGTTCAAGCTTAGGGCCACAGCCCCATAAGTCAGCCTCAATCATAAGAGCATAGATTTGGAGCTGGAAGAGTTTTCAAAGGCCATCTAATCCTACCTTCTCAGTTTATGGCTGAGAAAACTGAGGCTAAGTAATTCTTCCACATTCACAGAGTTGGTTTGTGTCAGAAGTAGAATTTGAACCCATGTCTTCTTGACTTCGATTCCATTCCTCTCTTCATTCCACTACACTGTCTCTCAGGCCAGGGAACTGTCCAATGGAAAAAGTGAAGCTTGTCTCCTCATATAGCCATTTGATATGCTCTGAGTCCACTATCTGGTTTACCACTTGTTCAATCATTAAGAAGCAGGGGGTTCTGGGAGTTCTCTTTGTCTGTTTAATTATTCAAAAATGGTGCCTTAATTGAGTCAACTCAGTAACCTGATAAGAAATGGTAGAGAGAAATCTCAGAGAGCATGCCTTTCTCTTCCTTTTCCTTTCTCTTTCTCGGCCGTTTTCTTTTCACCTCCACCACATGTTTTAGCTCATTCCCATTTCTATCTGGGCTAGCTCATATGGAGCTCTCCATCCCTAGCTCTGCCCTTGGTTGCCTATTTCCATATTTCTGGTTCCTTCCCTGATGGCTGTCCCTAAGTAGCTCCTCAGCCTTCTCTTTTCCCATCTTCGCCTGTCTGCCCTTGCCTCTCCTTTCTCTTACCCTCTCTCTCCCTGTTATTAAGATCTTGTGGGTGGCTACAGAGTCTCCCAACTGTGTTTGCCTTCCCCTTTTCTCTCATCTTGGTGGGGTCTGTAGCCAGCTCTGCTGTTGCTCAGAGATGTGGAGGCAGTTGCTAAGAGACAGTGAAACGTCAGTACCTGGCCCTCGAGGAAAAAAAGAGAGAGAGAGAAAGGGAGAGAGGGAGGGGGGAGAAGGGGGGGGAGGAAGGGGAGGAAGACCTGGCTGAAGCCACACACTCCAGCAGCCTTGGTACCAGCTGAGTTTCGAGAAGAGACATTTGGGTCCTCTGAACTTTCCTCTGAGCATCCCTTTCTCTCAAGCCATCTGAGGGAAGAGGGCTTGAGAGGGACAGAAGGAGGAAGCCTCAGGAGGTGCTGGCCAGGGAGCCCGGAGACATGGAGGAGGAGAGGGAGGGGGAGGGAAAGAGAAAAGGAGGGAAGGAAGGCAAGCTGTTCTCCTGAAACAACCTGGGATTCCAAGAGGGAAATCCTTGTCTGCCTCCACACTGATTGCAGCGTTCCTGGGCCAGAGTGAGTAATTGCTTTAGGGGATGCAGAGGCAGAAGAAGGGTAGGGGTAAGGTGAGGCATCTGGGAGCCCTTGGGGCTGGGATGACTGAGACTGGAGCTCGGATCATTTTCTTTTCTGAGGATCTGAGATTGGGAGGGAGGCAGAGGGATGGGTACTAGGGAAGAGAGTGACTAAAGGATGGAGGGGGAGGGGGGACAGTGGGCATGAAGGGTAATATGGGGAAGAGATGTGAAAGGTGGTACAAGGCCACCCAGCACTATGTTGTTGCTGTCTGGGGGAGGGACGGGAGCAAGTTGGAGGGGTGGGGGTAGGGAACATTCATGGAAAAGGATGCTGGGAGTAGGGGTGTGTACTGTGTGTGAAAGATGGTGGGGGAAGCTCCCGCTGGGTGTGTGAGAGGCAAGAAATGTCAGAGGAGGTAAGTACCAAGAAGAGAATGCAGTTTGGGGTTGAAGGCAAAGGGTAGATCAAGAAGGGAATGAGTGAAGGGGGTCCTGGGAGGCAACAGTGAGGCTCAGCCTTGGTGGGTGGGTGTTATAGAATAGCCAAGTAGGTATGTGTTTGTACTAATGGGGGAAAGAGGTTTGGAGGGGAAGCCAGCTACAGAGGGAAGGGACTAGCTACACTGTAAGGTTCTGACTGGGATAGCTGGGTTTGGGTCACTAGAGGGGAAAGGAGGTTCTCTCACAACTCCATCAGTCAGTCAACGACCATTTGCAGAAGGGGTCTGGCGGTGGAGGAGCCCAGAGCTAAGAGGGATGAGGTCAGCACCAAGGAGGGACCTTTGAGATGGAAACATGGAGTGAAGGGCATGGGGAGGAAAGGGAGGAGAAAGCAGACCATGAGAGGAAGACCAGAGGAATATGCCAGGCAGCAAATGTCTCCTTCCGTGAGTCCCCTGCTAAGCATCTGTTCTCCAAATCTTGTTGGCAGATCTTGCAGTGGGGACTTCTCACCACTCCCTGCGGAATCCAGGAAAAGAACACTGGACTAGGAGCAAGTTAGAAGGAAAACCTAGAACTGGCCCTTTGACCACCCTTCGGTCTTCTTCCTGTGGTCCTGGATCTTCTGGACCCATGCTCTCCCCCAACCTGCCCACTAACATACAGATGGAAGACACCTTCCCAGGCAAGTGTTTTTTCTGGTCCTTTTCTCACCAGGACGGGAAAAGCCTCCCTTGCTAAGGACCCTGCCACCTCCTGGTGGAACCCATGGAGACCCACTTCAACCTGGGTATCCTTCCCAGAAGGCTAATCCCTTGTCTCTCTTCGACTATTAAATACCTCCATGAAATGGGGTCGGCAGCCCTGAGTGCTAGGATCCAAAGGACTGGATTTGCCCCCTAAGAGATTTCAGTGGCTTGAGTAAGTCCTGGGACCTTAGGTGGGGTGGGGGTGGGGAGTGGCAGGTGCCAAATCGAGCCTTCAGCCCTCCCCTATTCCCCCAGTGAGACACTTAACCCAGAATACCTTGGGAACTTTGATGATTTTTGATGGCCCAGAGTATCCTGGGCCAGTGTTTCAAGGACTGCTGCCAACTGGTCCCACTGGATGTCTCCCTTGGTTTCTACAGTCTTGATCATCTTTCCAGAACCTCGGGGGGCCTTGACTGAGACTCCCTGCATTCCCACCAGGTGCCACCAAAGGAACCCTGCTGGTGCTTCTCACCTGGGGAGCCCAGGCTCCCAGGCTGGCCAGAGCCAATGATAGTCAGTGGACAAAAGCCCCACCTCCCCCAGCCCCCGGCCACAATGTAGCTGCCTTCTTGCCCCAGTGACTCTTGTCTGAGACCCAGGGAGGGCTATGGGCTCCTCTTGGCCATGCTGCTGCTGGCAGAGGATTGAGATGGGCCCCGCTTGGTCCCAGCTGGTCCGCCCCTGCTCCCCCAAGCCAGCCCTGCTGCTGGCCTCGCTTCTCTTGACAGCAGGGCTGGCCCTGGCTGATGCTGTTGCCAGCTGCCCGGTCCTGTGCACCTGCCGCAGCCAAGTGGTCGACTGCAGCAGCCAGCGCCTTTTCTCTGTGCCTCCTGACCTCCCACTGGACACCCGGAACCTCAGCCTCGCCCACAATCGCATTGCCACCGTCCCGCCAGGCTACCTTACCTGTTATGGGGAACTCCGGGTACTGGACCTGCGGAACAACTCCTTGGTAGAGCTGCCCCCCGGGCTCTTCCTCCACGCCAAGAGACTGGCCCACCTGGACTTGAGCTACAACAACTTCAGCCACGTCCCTGCCGACATGTTCGTCGAGGCTCGAGGGCTGCTCCGCATTGACCTGAGCCATAACCCTTGGCTCCGAAAAGTGCACCCCAAGGCCTTCCAGGGCCTCTCCCAGCTCCGAGAACTGGACCTCAGCTATGGAGGACTGGCTTTCCTCAGCCTCGAGGCCCTGGAGGGGCTGCCGGGGCTGGTGACTCTGCAGATTGGGGGGAACCCCTGGGTGTGCGGCTGCACCATGGAGCCCCTCTTGAAGTGGCTGAGGAACAGGATCCAGCGCTGCACAGCAGGTAGGGCTGGGAGGCCGAGATGACTTGGAGGAAGAGAGAAGGGTAGATCATGGGATCAAAGCGCTTAAACCTACAGGGGATCTTAGGGAGCACCTAGTCAACCCCATCCTTTAACAGAGCCAGAGAAGGGAAATGACTTATCCACAGTCTCATGAGTGATCAGTAACAGAGCTGGGATACCCATGCAGATACTCTGATCTGAAACTCAGAACTCTGAGGTTCTTAGCCTTTGTGGTGTGTCCTGGACCCCCTTGGAGTCTGGAGAAGTCCATTGACCCCTTCTCAGAATAATATATTTGAGTACAGAAACTATAGCCCAGAACATAGAGGAAGAAACCAATTCTATTTTGTTTTTAAGTCCTTATCTTCTCTCTTAGAAACAATACTATGTATTGGTTCTAAGGCAGAAGAGCGGTAAGAGCTAGGCAATGGGGGTTAAGTGACTTGCCCAGGGTCACACAGCTAAGAAGTGTCTGAAGTCAGATTTGAACCCAGGATGTCCCATCTCTAGGCCTGGCTTTCTAGCCACTGAGCTATCTAGTTGTCCCTGAAACCAACTCCATTAAAATACAAACAAGGGACAGCTAGGTAGCCCAGTAAATAGAGCACTAGACATGGAAATGGGAGGTCCTGGGTTCAAATTTGACCTCAGAAGCTTCCTAGCTATGTGACCCTTGGCAAGTCACTTAACCCCCACTGACTAGCCTTTAACACTTTTCTGTCTTGGAGCCAATACTCAGTATAGATTTTTTTTTAAACCCTCACCTTCCATCTTGGAATCAATACTGTGTATTGGCTCCAAGGCAAAAGAGTGGTAAGGGCTAGGCAATGGGGGTCAAGTGACTTGCCCAGGGTCACACAGCTAGGAAGTTTCTGAGGCCAGATTTGAACCCAGGATGTCCCATCTCTAGGCCTGGCTTTCAATCCACTGAGCCACCCAGTTGCCCCCAAGAGATTTTTTAAAAACAAATTCACAGATCATAGCTAAAAATCCATTCACCTGCTATAAGCAGAGTTCCTAGAATCCTAGACTGAGAGCTAGAAGAGAACTTGGAAGTCATCTGGTCCAACTCCCTCATTTTTACAGAAAAGGAAATTGAGGCCCACAGAGAAAAGGTGGCTTCCTCAAGGTCACACAAGTAAGTGGCAGACCCAGGATTTCAACTCTGCCCTTCTGACTCCTAATCTAACATTCTTTCCTTTGCATATCTGTTGACCAAGGAAATAAGGACCAGACTAGAGAAAGGACGGGAAAGTCCCCCCTCCACTCCTCACACATTCCCCAGCTTTCGAGTATTGAATTGTAAATGCTATAGAAATGTGAGCTTAATTATCGCTACCATTATCATTAATTAGGCTCTCAGCTTTGCTCCAATCAAAGAGATATTCTTCAATTCTGGATAATAATCAGATTAGCTCATAATTCTGGAGTACTTCTCTCAGGACAACCCAGTGAGTTGAATAATATAATTATTAGCATCCCCGTTTTATAGATGAGAGCTTTAAGATTCAGAGAAAGGAAGGAGCTTGCCCAGAGTGTTCCATTGAGAGCTGGAGTTGGGATCAAAGCCAGAGGATCCAAATCCAAGACCACTGAAATTCCCACCCTCCGCTGTCTAATGAAGGCTTTGGGGATCCAGTTGGTGACTAGGCAGAGTAGTGGATAGAATATTGGACTTAAGGAAGGCCTAAGTTGAGCTCCTGCCTCACACACTTGGCCTGAGCAAGTCTTTAACTTCCCTTGCCTCAGTTTCCTCATCTGTATAATGAGGAGAATAACATAACCTACATCACAGAATCATTGTGAATCACTTGGCAAATAGTAAAGTACTAAACAAATGCTAGAAGGTATGATCAGAAATGTCTTGGGAGAGGGCTAAGGGACTTGGGCAGAGTTTTTTAGGGCATGAGGCTAGGACTGGATCTGGATACCCAGAAAAATAAAAAGTGGCCACAAAGCCCAAGCTGATTCCCCCATTCTCTGGGATTTGGGGGCTGAAAGGTCTGTAAAACACCCAATTGAAGTACTAACCAGGTCAGAGGGTACCATTGAATGGGCTCAGCCATGAACGCAACTGCCAGTCACAACCAAACCCGAGACATTTCTGAAAGAGCAGAATTCTGTGTGGAGAGGCTGAACCCAGCAGGACCTCACATTCCTCCAAACCCTGCCCAGTGGCCAAAGCAGCAGGATCTAGCACATGAGCACAGATGTGCTTTCCATACCATGTGGGCTAGAAAGCCCACTGGGAAAGAGAAGGGGAGACGGGAATACAAGGGAGCTCAGAGAAGGCTGAAGTGGGGTGGGGGTGGGCCCAGGACCAGAATAGTATGGGGGCTGTGGGTCACGACTACATCTCTCCACCAGAACTGTGGGAGGGAGCTCCTCCAGGGCTGAAAATAACTGGAGAACCCACATGTGAGGTTCAGGTGCTTGGGCCAAGCACTAACAGGAGGCATTGTGGGCCAGAGGGAAAGGATGGAGGGAGCCATTTCCAATACTGCTCAACTCTAGGAGGTTGTTTCTTTCCTTTACATGGTCCAAATTCATGGGGGAAGATACAGAAAATGGGTATTTTATGCTCATTAGAGACAGTAGTAAAGTCACATTTCTTCTTCCCTTCATTCAATTTCTGCCCTTCCTGACCACCAGAGTTTCCAAAGAGAAGGGGAGAGAGAAGGGAGCAAGCTTTATTAAGTACCTGCCTTGGGCTTAGGAACTGGGCTAAGAGCTTTATAAATATGATCTCATCACATAATATCGGAGAGCTCAGAGGTTCCTTAGAAATTATCCATCCCTCATTAGACCAGAGATCTGGAGATCTTAAAGAAAGGAGTCTTGGAGGCCATCTAGAAAAACCTCCTTCATTTTACAGAAGAAAAAACTGAGGCTCAGAGGAGTTAAGTGACTTACATGGCTGGTATGTATCAGAGGTAGGATTTGAACCCTTGATTTTGCCAACTTTGCCAACTCATTATACAGAAGTAAAGAAAGAAGACTAGATGATCCCAAGTGACTTAGGCAAGTGAATCAGTGACAGAAATAAGGTTAGAGCTCAGCCCCAGGACTGCCACTGCTGGGTCTTTCTTAGACTCCAGTCCCTTAAACCACTAAACCTGGACTCCATGTTCCCTTTCTTTCTGGGCTCCATTTCTCCTTCTTATCATATCCCAGGATCTGAACACCATGGTGTGGCTTTGCCAAATACAAGCAACACAATGATGGGCTACTCTACTTTTCAGGATAATGATGCTAGAAGGCAACTAGGTGGCTCGGTGGATTGGGAGCCAAAAAAAAAAAAAAAACAGACAGGAGATCCTGGGTTCAAATTTGACCTCCAACGTTTCCTAGCTTTGTGACCCTGGGCAAGTCACTTAACCCGCATTGCCTAGCCCTTACCACTCTTCTGCCTTGGAACCAATACATTGTACTGATTCTAAGATAGAAGATAAAGGTCTAAAAAAGTTATGCTAAACCACTTCTCAGAAGGAGCATATGAATCAATTGGTGATTTGCTATATGAAGTTATTTTTTTATCTAAGGTTATTGGTGTCCATGTGATCAAAAGACTTCTCTGATTCCTCTGTTGCAGACTCCCAGTTGGCCGAGTGCCGGGGACCCCCAGAAGTGGAGGGTGCCCCCCTGTTCTCCCTCACAGAGGAAAGCTTCAAAGCTTGTCACCTGACCTTGACACTGGATGATTACCTATTCATTGCCTTCGTGGGCTTTGTGGTCTCCATCGCTTCTGTAGCCACCAATTTTCTCCTGGGGATCACCGCTAACTGCTGTCACCGCTGGAACAAGGCAAGTGAAGAGGAAGAGATCTGACTCAGTTTCCCTGTATTCCCCTCCACGTTGTTGTATTGCTACCACTGACAATGCTAAGCCAGAAAGGATGAGGGGATCACAGGCTCCCTTCCATGACTCCTCCTCCCCCCATGGCCCTTCCAACCACTGTCACTGTTAAAATGAGATTAGTCATCAGAGAATGCTGCCAATACCAACCAACCTAGATGACCATCTGCCAGCTATTGGCTCTCCTGACTCCTGGTACCTGAAAGCTTCCCATACCAACTTCCTTCAAGTCCAGTAGACCTCCTCCTACTTGGCTACTGCCATCAAGAAAGAAAACACCTTCCCAGCTTTTGTCAATCTCCTCTCATTTCTCCATCAATTGTATCCAGCCTGAAAGGTTAAGGTGATCAGCCAGAATAATTGCAATTCTCAAGGCTCCATTTCCTTTTCTGTGCTCAATCCTCCCCACTTTAAGATTTAGGATTCCTAGAGGAAATGGAGTCATGCCATCCTGGAACTCTTGGCCCTGTGAACTGCGCAAAACAAAAAACTCTGCCACTGAATGACAAAACCATAACTAGAGTGGGGTGATCAGGACATTTCCCCAGGACACCAAAATTTAGAGGGTGCAGATAGCATTTGTACTTCTGCAGCATAAACACAACTGAATTTAGAACCTAGTTTAACAGGAATAGTTAAAATAGTGATATCCCATTGTTATTACACTCCATCCTCCCTCACCAAAATGAAATTTGTCTTCGAATTTCCAGAAGAGATTTTGTGAGGTTTGCCCCAGGCCCCAAACTTGCTATTTATGATTCTGGTAAAGGGTGATGGAGATAGAGAAGAATGGAGTACAAACCCCTGAGTGGGGGATAAGAGTGAAGAAGGAGAAACCAAGAATAATCTAGGTTTATTCTCACTCATTAAGAGGCATGTCGTTCTGAGGGGTCAGTTTCTCAATATTGTCATAACCCCTGAAGCTGATCCAATTTCCTCCTTCACTGTGATTAGAGAGTAACTTCATCCCTTTATTGGATAATTCCAACAAGCAAGTAGGAAGAACCTACCCTGTGTAGAGAGCAGTGGTGAGGATACAAAAGTAAAACAAAAACAGTCCTGTCCTCAAGGAGTTTACATTCTACTGGGATGAGACAATATGTAAGCAGGATAATTTGAGGGAAAAGAGAGATTACTAACAACAAAGGGCATCCAGAAAGGTATCCACAAGAGGTGGTACATGAGCTGAGCCTTGAAGGAAGCAAAGGATTCTAAGAGGTGAAGGTGAGTAGAGAATGAGTTTGCAAAAACATGATGTCGGTCTGAGCAAAGACAATGAGACAGGAAATAGAATGTGGAGCTGGAAAGCAGCAAGTAGGCTATTTTGGTTGGGACAGTGTGTGGAGGAGTCATGTGGGGGAAAATCCTAGAAAAGAAGGCTGGGGCCAGATTTCCACAGACTGGAAAGCATTAAATGCCAAGATGAGAAATTTGTACTTGATCATAAAGGCAATAAGGAACTCTTAAAAGTTCTTGAGCAGGAGGCAGCTAGATGGTTCAGTGGATAGAGTACCAGGGCCAGATATGGGAGATTCTGGGTTCAAATCTGGACTCAGATACTTCCTAGCTATGTGATCCTGGGCAAGTCACTTAACCTCCATTGCCTAGCCCTTACTGCTCCTCTGCCTTGGAACCAATAAACAGTACTGGTTCCAAAATGGAAGGTAAGGGTTCAGAAGAGTGACAAGACCTAACCAAGAGCAAGTTAGATCTATGCTTATCTGTCTTTTCTATTTCAAGTGATTATTAATAAACTTCATGGAAAATAAAAAAGAGCAAGTTAGAAATACATATACACAGACATATTTATATATTTTAAGAATGGTAGGACTAAAATATGTCCTGGAGAGCCATTCATTGGTCAGTGAGAAAAATATTTCCTAAGTATTTGGGAAATACCGTATACTAGGCATTCAACATCCCTCAACACTTGCCACAGTGTTCTGCACACAGTAGGCCTTTAACAAATGTTTCCTGATAGATGTACTGATTGAAAAGTTGGGTTGCAAGGCTTTGGGACTAAAAAGATGGGAATAGATGGACATAGAGAATGGGTCATGTGGCCATAAGCAGGCCCAGAGCATAGGCGCCACTACTTGGCAGAAGGCCAAAGATAATGCTCACCCCAATACACCCATGGTCTATACTAATCAATAGCAATGCCATTTGGTAGACCATAAGCAAAGAAGAAATTTATTATAGCACAGATACAAATATACTAAATATTAATTCATTCAATAAAAATTTGATCAGGACTTATGACATGCCAAGCCCTACTCTAGGTTCTGGGGATACTGGGGGAAAAAAAAACAATAACCAGTCCCAGTCATCAAGGCATCAAGGATGCCTTCTACTGGAAGAAACACTAAGTATACATCATCCATTTGAAATCCACACGAAGTCAATATGGCGTCACCTCAAGGGAAAGAGTCAATTGGAACATGAGGAAAGGTCTCTTGTAGGAGGAAAGTATAGGGTTGTGTGCTTCAGAAAGATAAGTTAAACAGCTACTTGGCCAATGGATTTGAGAGGGGCAAGACTCAAGACATCGAGATCAATTAGGAAGTTCTCGCAATAGTCTAGATGAAAGCTGAACTGAGTGGGACAAAAGAAATGGATAGAAGAGATGTTGCAGGTGAAATTAGACCCTCCAATATAATATGTATAATAATATTCTGATACAGTTTGGTAATTGAGAACACCCACAAAAGCAAAGTCAAGCAGTAGAACGATCGCAATGACCTAACATCTGCCTTAGGAGAGGATTGTTCTCTATTTTTTTTTAGCTGGACTGACATTTTCATCAGTAGAGGGAATTCCTAAAGAGAAATGTCTTTCTTCTGATACAGATCACCAATTCTTCTACTACCTATAGTCTTAGAGAGGTTAGGTGACATGTTCAGGGTCACAATGCCAGTTTCAGAGGCAGGATTTAGACCCAGGTCTTTCTGAACCCAAGCTTGATTAGACTCCATTCACTATATCATGCTACCTCTCCACCCTTTCAATTATGAGAAAAGCATGATCAATGGAAGATAGTGATGACACCTGGAATTTAATGGTTTACTCATTCAGCTAACGAATAATTATTAAGCACCCTCTGTGTGCAAAGCAAAGCTATGTGCTAGATACTGAAGGAGCTACAAGGCTTGGAGATGATAGTCCAGTGGGGGCAGGAGGAGCAAAAGAGGTTGATAGCAACACTGACCCCTAACCTGATAAGTATATTAGGGAAATGCAAGATAGGTTGTTTAAATTCAGTGGGAATAGGTCATTATGAAATGGAAGAAGATGGCATGAGAGACAATGGCAGGATCTTAGAGATTTGGGGTTCAGGCAGAATAAAGATATGTGGAAGAAGGTGAAGCATTGTAGCCTGGGGAGGGGGGCATCAAACTGAAGATAGATACATGGAAGAAGGAGACATGGAGACATGGCAGATTCCACATCAGTACATCCAACCACGCTTCCTCTCAAGGTTCAGAGCTTTGGCTGAGCTGCCTAAGAGGAATCGCCCTATAAATGGCTTTTTGCCCAACCCTATTTCGCAGTGACCTCTAGATCCTCCATCTTGCTGACCCCCATTGGGGGATTTGGGGGTGGAATGAGAGGACCAGCTCCCGGTAAGAAGCCTACTCTCCATTATGATGCTTTAACCAGGGAGCTGTCCAACCAGAGACATTCCTAGAACTTGGAGAAATGAACTCAACAAAGACCATCCTCCAGTGGGATCCCCAAATCTCGGTTCCTGACATTCAGAGTCGACGACCACTCGAGCCGTCTTCCTACCACCAATGGTGAGGCAACTCTTTGGACTGCTTGGTTTTCTTGTCTGAGCCTGTAATATTCTAGCTGAGAGACTACAGAATTATGGGATGATCTTTTCAAAACAATACTACTAATGCAAACAGTTAAGGTCTCCCCCAGTAGGGGAGCCCTCCATAGAAGTCTATAACCATCTCCTAGAGACCTGTGTTTGCTGCTTATATGGCTAATGTATTCTGATATATGTA